>NW_026248848.1:613920-714401 GCF_020740795.1 Apus apus | reverse complement strand
GATGGACTAAGCCAGTGTTGGATGCTGTCGGCGTGCTCAGCCCACCACCACAGGAACCTGTTACAGAGCCACCTCACCATTAATCACCTTTATCTGTCAAGATATAATTAGAAAGCCCTGTGGTGGGACTGGAAATTCCTGTCGACGAAAGAAACAGAACAATGCCTGGTGTAGGGACGCCATAAGACAATGAGGACTTTTGTTTTAGTAATTATAGGTGTTCTTGTCGTTTTGGGAGTTGCCGCATGGGTCCCAGCTCAACCAAAAGAAAACATATGGATCACTCTAGCCAATAAGACAGGTCAAGAGGCAATTTGCCTATCTTTGTCCTCGCCAGGTAACCCTTTTTCTTCATGTTTAGTAGGCGTACCTTTAGATGACTTTCCATGTCCTCCAGATCGCATCCCCTTTTGTGTGAAGAATAATTGTTATGCAGATTTTTGGGACGTGATAGTGCCCCACTTTTCATTAGCTTTTTTGGAGCCTCAGGAATTAGAACTGTTGGGATCAATTCAGGCTGATTGGTGTGTATTTTTTAATTGGTCAAGTAAGGCTCGAGCTAATAATACAGTGAATGTGAACTCTTCTCTCCCTGTGTATAGAAATTCTTCTGTCTGGTGTAATTATACCAGCCCAAATATATCCCACTCTTCTAACACTCCCATACAACTGCCACCAGGGATATTCCTTATTTGTGGAGATAGGGCCTGGCCCGGTGTCCCATCAAAATTAGTAGGCGGTCCCTGTACATTAGGACGCCTTACTTTGCTTACCCCTAACACCTCAATGATATTGCAAACCCATAGAAAGCACCACCGTGTCACGCGAAGGACACATGCCTTTGACAGCAAGTGTGATGATAATGTGGGATTCTGGTCTCCCGAGAAAATAATCGCAGCATCATTTCTTGCCCCTGGTGTAGCAAGTGCTAAGGCCTTGGCGTTGCTTACCAGGATGGGCTGTTGGCTGGCAAAACAAACAAACACAACTTCTGTCGCTCTTTCACAATTGTTGTTAGATGTAGACTTGGTGCACCACGCTACGCTGCAAAATAGGGCAGCTATAGATTTTTTATTGCTAGCGCAAGGACACGGCTGTGAAGAATTTGAAGGAATGTGCTGTATGAACCTCTCTGATCACTCGGTGTCAATCCATGCCCAGTTGTCAAAACTCCAACAGCTTACCAACCGTTTACAACAAGACACAGGTCTAGGCCTTGACAGTTGGCTCAAAGGACTAGGTTTAGGCCCTTGGCTAAGAGGAATCATACAATATGCCTTAATTATTGTTGGAATAATTTTGTTAGCCTTGTTAATATTACCATGTATACTAAGCTGTTTACAGAAAATGATTAATTGCATGTTAAGTCAAGCCTTTCAGGCTAATCTAATACTCCAAAAAGAAAACAGGGGAAGTGTGGAGAGTTTTGCAGAAGACTGGCTGCATGAGAAAGGTCATGTAGACATGATGCAGCTGGTTAATTGTAAGAGCTGAGAATGTGTAAGTCAGCAGACATGTTTTGCAAGAAACAAGGACAGCATGTCCTTGAGCACAAAACTGTTGAAAGCTAGCCGGAGACTGCTAACCACAAATCATAGGCATGGTTGACATTAACAGTTAGCCAATGGTGAGCTTAGCTTTGCACTATGTATGAGCTTCATTATCGATAACATAAATACTGTGCTGTTGAAATCAATAAGTGAGATTTGCTGATCACTCATCATGGTCGTTTGCATTTCTCCCGTCGTCTCCCACACAGCACTTTCCCTCTTTAATATTTTTCCAGCAATTTCTAGGGTTGTAGGAAGGGCCAATCCCTGGGTTGCAGCTCTGGGATGGATGGTGCCCAACTACCCCAGTCCTTAATCGGGGCTGAGGTGGGGGGAGCAACTGGTGGGTCCGTGTCCCTCTGGAGCCCCAGGGCTGCAGCAGCCCCTCAGCCCTGCAACCCAGTCGTGTTTCAAACACTGCACTGAAAGGCTGTGACCCCCTAGATGCAGGGGCATGAGGTCAGCAGAGGAGAGGTCAGGTGGTCTCATTGCCATGTAGATGTGGTGCCAAGGGACAAGGTTTAGCAGTGAACTTGACAGAGTTGGGTTAATGATTGGACTTGATGAGCTGAAAGGACTTTTCCCACCTAAACGATTCTGTGACTCTATAGGGTGGGGCTGCTGACTTGTTGGGACGTGTTTTTCTCTAACTGGGTCTGTTCTTTTCTCTAATTCTTGCTGTTTCACTGATATCTAAGCCCTCTTTTAATTCTGTGTGTTCGTTTTGTTCTCTTTTATGTGCTTTTTTCCCCAAATCTGATTTTTTTCCCAAAAAATTTTACTTATCTCAGTTAATAACTGACATGACCAGTGCTCCCACCCCCCCCAACCCGATACCCCTCCCGGTCTCGGTGCCGGTCCCAGTGCTGATCCCTGTTCTATTCCGAGGCCCGTTCCTGGTCCCGGTCCCTGTCCCGGTTCTTCTCCCGATCCCGATCCTTCCCAGCAGCCGCCGCCGTTTCCCGGAAAGCGAAACGCATCGCGGGGGCGGGACCGGCGGGGGCTGCGCATGGACCAGCCCCAGGCACGGGGGGTCACCGGTATGGGGGAGCCCGGGCATCGCGGGGGCGGCACCGGGCAAGGACCTGCGCACCCCCCCAGCCCCCGAAACCTCGTTCACCTCGTTCTGTCGCCTCGGGCATGAGGTGAGCAGAGGAGAGGTCAGGCGGTCTCCCTGCCATGGTCACATCACTCGCCGGAGCCAAAACGCCCCCAGCCCATCTCGGCCCCAACCCCCCCACATCCCAAGAGACCAACCGAGGGCAAGAGCCGCGTGTGCCCAGCCGCGAGCCTGGAGCTCAGCTGCTCGCTGAGCAGCGACCGAGGGACCGGGGGTCTTGTCAGTGCTTATCATGACTGAAAGGCTGGGGGTCAGGAGGGGGGGCAGTCTTTGTCCAGTGGTGCCCAGGGGCAGGCCCAGAGGTCACGGGCACGACTTTGAACACGGGAAGTTCCGTCTGAACGTGAGGAGAAACTTGTTGGCCGTGGAGGTGCCCGAGCCCTGGGACAGGCTGCGCTGCCCAGAGCGGGGTGGAGGCTCCATCCCTGGGGACATCCCAAACCTAAAGCTGGATGCCCTCCTGCGCCACCTGCTCTGGGTGACCCTGCTGTGGCGGGGCTCGGACTGGTTGATCTCCAGAGGTCCCTTCAACCCCCCCACGCCGGGATCCTGTGGTTCTCCCGGAGAAACGTTCCCTGTCCCGTCCCTGCGGGTGCTGGTTCCTTGGCAGGAGCTGCCACCTCCCGCGCGGGACGGTAACGAACCCGGCCCCGCGTCTGTGCGCGGGGGTTGGACTTTGGTCCGCGGGCAAAGAGCCGGTTTTTGGGGTAACACGCGTCCGCGCCCCGCGCGGCTCCGGCGCTTTCGCTTTCGGTCGCAACCTGCGGAGCCGGGATCTGCCCGGCGCCCGGTGACGTCCCCAACGGCCCAGGCTGCCATTGGCGGGCGGGCGGTGCCGCGGCCAATGGCGAGGCTGGGGGCGGGGCTCGGCGGGGCCGTGCGGCAGCGGGGCCGGAGCGGAGCAGCGCGATGGGGCCGGGCCGGGCGCTGGGGCTGGGGCTGCTGCTGGGGGTCTTCTGCGGGGGGGCGAGCGGTGAGCGCGGCGTGGCCCGGACCCTGCCCGGGCAGCGGGACCCCCTGCGGCCCTTTTCCCGGGCACCGCGATTCCTCCCCCCTTGGCCCCCCGGACTCACCTGTCCTGGGCTCTGGGGACATCCCCGGCCACAGGGACCCTCCCGTCCCCGCTCCCCGGGCACCAGCACCTTGTCTCACGCCCTCCCTCCCCCCGCTCCCCCTTCCCCGCACCCCGCTGGACCCCCGTTTCGTGGGAACCGGGACCTCTCCTCCGCCCTGACCACCCTTCCTGTGTCCGGGACCCTCCCCTGCATCTGCTTCCCATGACCCCGGGACCCCCCTGAACCCCTTCCCGGGCACCCCGAGTCTCCAACCCCCCACCCGAACCCTCTTTCCTTGACACCAGAACGCTGCGGGCTGCCCTTTCTGGGAACATGGACCCTCCTCCCGGGTCTGACTGCCCACCCCTGGGCCCGCACCCCTTGAGCAGCATCACCTCTGTCCCCCCTCATTGCCCCCGTGTCCCCACAGGGCTCCACTCCCTGCGCTACTTTGACGTCGCGGTGTCGGAGCCCAGCCCGGGGGTGCCCGAGTTTGTGTCTGTGGGGTACGTGGATGGGATCCTCATCGCACGGTATGACAGCAAGACAAGGAGGGTGACACCTGGGGCAGACTGGATGGAGGCCAACCTGGACCAGGAGTACTGGGACAGGAACACCCAGACCTGCCGGAACAACCAGCAGATTAACCGTGTGGACCTGGAGACACTGCGGAGCCGCTACAACCAGAGTGGGAGTGAGTGTGGGCTGGGGCTCCGTGGGGCTGGGCTGGGGCTCCGTGGGATGGGACAGTTCCTGCCTCCAGGATACTGCCCTGTCCCACACGACTGCCCCAGGTTGTGTGCACCCTTCCCTGCCTGTTGTCATTGTCACAGGGCTCCCAGCCCTTCCCTTCCTCAGCTCCAGGCTGTTTCAGCTGCCCTGCCATGCCCCATAGGGCATGGGATCCCTTATCAGAGATCCAAGGGGGACACTTGGGTGCCCAGGACCCCATTCCAGGACTGGCCATGCAATCCCAGCCCCTCACCATTCCCAGAGCCGTTGAGACCCCCAGAACCTACCACCTTGTGTCTCATCCTCTTGCTCAGCCCTTGGTGCTTTGTACCCGCCCTTCCCAGAACCAGGGGCACTGCCCCCATCCCATCTCCTTGTCCACCACTGGGGGCTTGGGGGGCACATCCCAGCCCCTCGCTGTCCCAGGGTGCTGTAGGGCTGGGTGCAGTGTGTCCACATCATGGCTTTGTGTTGCCCCACAAGTGCAGTGGGGCCCGAGCAGGACAAGGGCAGCTCTGTGGCTGGAGCCAACCCACCTGGGGCTCAGTCAGGTCTGGGGTGAGGGGAGCTTCCAGGGGGTCTGAGCCCCTCTGAAGGCCCAGGGCTGCAGCAGCCCCTCAGCCCTGTCTCTGTGGTCACGTTTCAGGAGCTCACACGGTGCAGAGGATGTACGGCTGTGACCTCCTGGAGGATGGGACCATCAGGGGGTATCGGCAGGACGCCTATGATGGGCAGGACTTCATCTCCTTCGACCTGGACACGATGACGTTCATCGCGGCGGATGCGGCAGCACAAATCACCAAGAGGAAGTGGGAGGAGGACGGGGCTGAAGCTGAACGATGGAAGAACTACCTGGAGACGATCTGCATTGAGTGGCTGAGGAGATACGTGAGCTTTGCTGGGCGGGCTGTGCTGGAGAGGAAAGGTGAGGGTGAGACGGGGCGTGTGGGGACCGGCCGGCGTGGGTGCGTGTGCCGACCCTCACTGCCACCCCCTCCCCAGAGCCCCCCACGGTCCGAGTGTCGGGGAAGGAGGCCCACGGGGTCCTGACCTTGTCCTGCCGCGCTTACGGCTTCTACCCGCGGCCCATCAGCATCAGCTGGCTGAAGGAGGGCGAGGTCAGGGACCAGGAGACCGAGTGGGGCAGCGTGGCGCCCAACGGCGACGGCACCTTCTACTCCTGGGCCTCCATCGAGGCCCGCCCGGAGGAGCAGGACAAGTACCGGTGCCGCGTGGAACACGCCAGCCTGGCCCAGCCCGGCCTCTACGCGTGGGGTGAGCGGGGTGGCCCTGGGCACGGGGGGTGGGGGGCTGTGGGGCTCCCCTCCCGCTCCTCACTGCCCTGCTCTCCCCCAGAGCCACAGTCCAACCTGTTGACCATCGTGCTGGCGGTGGCCGGTGCCATCCTGGTTGTTGTGGCCATGGGGGCCGGATTTGCCCTCTGGAAGTGCAAGTCAGGTAAAGCCGCGGGGCTGGCGAGGCAGAGGGGGGTGGGAGGAAGGCAGGGCCTGGGGGGCCAGGAGGGGCAGGGGCAGGAGCTGCTGCACTCAGTGGAGCCCCGAGCCAGGTGGGCAGCGCAGCAGCTGCTGATGCCTCTTTCTCTCTGCAGGGCTGACGGGCTACAGGGCAGCGGCAGGTGAGTCCTGGGGGCAGGTCCAGCTGCAGCCACTGCCCAGGGCCGGGGACACCTGGTGACTCCAGTTTCTGGCCCCTGCTGGCATTTCCCAACCCCCGTCCTCCCTGGGCTGCCCCTCTGGAAAGCCCCAAAGTGGGAGGGATGGAAGGGGCCGTGTCTCCCCTCGGGTGTTGGCAGCTCCTCGTGGGAGCTGTGATGCAGTTGTGGCTCCAGCCCAGCTCCTGGCCCGTGACCCTTGTCTGTGGCCAGTGCAGGGTTGGCAGCTCAGGGCTCTTTCTCCCTCACAGGCTCGGACAGGGGGTCTGGTAGCTCAAACGAGGGCTCTGAGAGGGCGTCCAAAGGTACGGTTGCTGACCGTGGGCTTGCAAAGGGCAGCCCCAGCTCTCCATGCTCCCCCTTGGAGAGCAGAGGGACCCCCAGGGCAGAGGGCTGTGGACGGGGAGGTGGCCCTGGGTGACCCTCTTGTTCCTGCAGAGATCCTCGCCTGATGGCTCCAGGAGGGGCTGGATGTGTCCCCTGCCCTCCCACCTCCTGGATGCAGAGAGGAGCTGGAGGAGCCTGGGAGCTGCCTGCAGAGAGACCTTGTCCCACCACACCCACCCCTGCTGTGGTGTTGGTTCTTCTGCCTCCCTATTTTCCACTGCATTTAAAATTGTCCCCTGCAATTATCACAGATATTTTAATTTTGAGGTTGTCATTGATTTCTTCTACCAGTGCACGTTTCCTGGTGCTACACTGACCACAGTGTCACCCCGAGGGAGTGGCTGGATCCAGGGGTTGTGAGATATTTTCTATCTTGTTCCTCCTCTCTCTCTTTCTTTTTCTCTGTTTCTAACCTTAGTCCTGGCCCATCAGGGTAACATCATTTCTAATTTTGCCAAGTTCTGCCAGTTGCAACCTGCTGCTTTGAGAGTGATGCCGTGGTGAGAGATTTTTGACAAGCTTTATGATCTTACTCGGTTTTAAGTAAAGTTGTGTTTGTTTGAACCTCCTGGGTACTGGTTGTTACTGTCAAGTGCCCCCCAGAGAATGAGCAAGGTTGACCTGCCTGTACACCCGAGTGGGACAAGCCCCAGCCTGGCCCAGACCCACCGTGTGGGACCTGTAGCGACTCTCCCTGAGCTGCCCATCCTGCCTCATGACATTTGAATTGGTGTGACAGCAGGTTTGTCTGCGAGGGGCAGGGAGGAGGGGCTATAAAAGGGGGTCACAGCCAGGCTGGATAGAGAACTGGTTGTTGGTCAAAGGCAAATTCTCTGGCAGGAGATCATGGCAGCCCAGGATGGGCCTGATCCTGGCTGCTCCCCACTGCTGGGTTTGTTCAAGGTTCTAAAGCTGGTCCAGCCCCAAAAGGGTGTAGCTGGGCTGAGGAACACTGGAAATCCCCAGAAATTGTAGCAGAACGGATCAGAGACTTGGCAAAAGAAATTCAGTTCAGACCTGTTGAGGGAAGAGCAGCAGTTGGAGGCGTCTACTGAGCTGCATCAATGTTGGCTCAGAAAGACAGACTGATTGTGGAGCAAGCACACCGAGAGGCTGGGGAGTGTGTGCAGGGAGGGGTGAAACCTGCACAGGCAGAAGGTAGGTGGGTGAAGCTGCAGCCAGCAGGAGAAGAGTCAGCTGAGAGCTTTGAGATTGGAACCTGTCCAGGCAGGTCTGCAGTGTCTCCAGAGAAGGAGCCTCCAGCCTGTCCCAGGGCTCTGTCACCCACACAGTCAAGTTTCTCCATATGTTTAGCCTGAACCTCGGGTGCTCCAGCTTGTGCCCATTGCCCCTTGTCCTGTCATTGGACACTGCTGAGAAGAGTCTGGTTCCGTCCTCCTGAAACCCCCTGTAGAAACTGCTCAGCATTGATTAGACCCCTCCCCCTGTCTCCTCGCTGAACAGACCCAGCTCCCTCAACCCTTCCTCACGGGGCAGGTGCTCCAGTCCCCTCATCATCTTGTGGCCCTGCCCTGGACTCTCTCCTTGTTCTCCATGAACTGGGGAGCCCAGAATTGGACCCAGTTCTCTGGATGTGGCCTCAGCAGGAGAAAACAGAGGGTGAGGAGAAGCTTCCTGACCTACTGGCCACAGTGTCCCTGGTGCACCCCAGGGTGGCATTTGCCTTCTTGGCCGCAAGGGCACATTGTTGGCTTCTGGTCAACCTGTTGTTCACCAGGACCCTGAGCTGGAGCTTTGCCAAGAGGATGACAGGCAGGCTTAGGGCTGATGGGAGCTGATCAGAGCACAAATAAGCCACAGATTTGCTGGAAGTGTCTGTTCCTCCACCTCTGCCACAACTTGCTTATGTAAAACAGTTCTGTGTCTGCTGCAAGTTCAGGTGCTGATGGGTGGCAGCTGCCTTGGAGGAAGGAGGTGTCATCACCTGTGCACACACCCTGGAATTCTCCAGTCTGGCCAGTTAAAAAGGCAGAGAGCCAGTGGGGCTCACAGCTGGTCACAGGCCCCTGAAGGACGTCACTGATCCTTCAACTGCTGCCATGCCAAATGTCTCCATGTGTTTTATGACTCCACTCCAGAAAGCCAACTGTGTCCTGGGCTGCTCTCTTCTCTGCTCTTGTGAGACCCCACCTGGAGCACTGTGTCCACGTATGGAGTCCACAACAAAAGAAGGACATGGAGCTCCTGGGGAGAGTCCAGAGGAGGCCACAGAGATGCTGTGAGGGCTGGAGCAGCTCTGCTCTGAAGACAGGCTGGGAGAGCTGGGGTGTTGAGCCTGGAGAAGTGAAGGCTCCAGGGAGACCTTAGAGCACCTTCCAGTGCCTGAAGGGGCTCCAGGAAAGTTGTGGAGGGACCTGGGACAAGGGCAGGGAGGGATGAGATGAGGGGGAATGGATGAAAACAAGAAGAGGGGAAATTCAGGTTAGACATTAGGAGGAAGTTGTTTAGTAGTGTCACGGTTTGACTCAGATTGACAACAATGCTCTCGATCCCCTCCCTCTCCCACCCAAGTAGGGGAGCAGAGAGAGAAGAAGAGAGACTTGGCTGGATTGAAAACTCAACTACACAGCTTTAATTCAACATCAATGATAAAAGAAATATATACAATTACATACAAATATGTTCAGAGATGGGCAAAAACCTCTCACCTCCCCCACCCCAGCAACTCCCACAGCATCTCCTGAGCTGGAACAGTCCCGAGAAATCCCAAAGGGCTGCTGGAGAAAGCGGAGAGTGATGAGGGTCAGGACAGCTGGAGCCTGGGGGTCCACGGGGAGGGAGGGATGGAGTCTTCCCCGCATGCCGGCCGTGGGAGGAGAAGGGAAGAAGAAGCAGGAACAAGTTGTCTTGTGTGATCTCTGACCTTCCTCTGAGCTCACGTAGCTCTCTGGAATGGAAGATTTCTGGCCAGTTTTGCTGTCTGTTTAACTCAGCCTCCTCCGGGGGGGTCAGAGATCTCCCTGTAGCGTCTGAGCCGGCAGAGTGAAGGTGCGACCTTGAAGCCCCAGCAGTTAGAAAAACATTCCACTGTTCTCAGTCTTAACAGGAACACTCTGGTAGTAACTAAAAAAAAAAATTACTGAAGGAAAAAAAGAAAAAAATCAATAAAAGGAAAAGTGGCCTCATCATGGGTCAAACCAGGATAAGTGTGAGGGTGGTGAGAGCCTGGCCCAGGTTGCCCAGGGAAGCTGTGGCTGCCCCATCCCTGGCAGTGTTGAAGGGCAGGTTGGATGGGGCTAGGAGCAGCCTGGGCTGCTGGGAGGTGTCCTTGCCCGTGCAGGGGGTTGGATCTAGATGATCTTTAAGGTCCTTCCCCACCCAAACCATTCCATGGATCTTTGATGCTGTGAAAGCAATAGGCTCAGAAACAGTTTGCGAAGCACAAGGTCCAGCTTTCCGATGCGCCGTGTTTGTGCCGTTACCTCTGGAGGGCTTTTTGCTTGGTTGGGGTTTTTTGGGGGTTGGCCCCAGGACATGTTTGAGGAGATTTTCACAGTCTGTGGACATGTAGAACTGACCCTCACTCTTTAAATCAGAGGCACAGGTTAAGGCACATGGGATATGCTCAGCAGCAGACCTGGAGCAAAGCAACCGATGTGGCTTGTGACAGTTTTCTTGTGTCTTTTCAAGTATCTCCTTGTTTTAACAGTGTCTGTTTTGAATCTGTTTCTCCTTTTCAGGATATCCAAAAGCCTGCTTGCTCTTTAGCTGATGGTGTCAGCCCCAGCTCAGGCTGTAGTTTGTAGTTTTGGGTGATTGTTATTGTGTTTGTTCTTCTATTTTATAAGTACAAGAGATGCCCAACACAGCCCTGACTCTGCAGTGCCCAGACCAGAGCTGCTCAGTTACATTTGTCCTTGTCTCTTTGGTGTTTCTGGCTAGTGATGCTGGGCTGACTTCTCTGCATTCCTGAGGTGGGGGAGGCATTGGGAGCTGGTTATCTGTCACGGTGTCCTTTGACCATTTAAAAAGGTCCTTTTTTCCAGTTTATTTCAGTTTGTCGCTCTTTGTGGTTGGTGATGGTTTTTTTGTAATCTGCGTGTGCTGATGCAAAGGTTCATTCTCTGCATCTGAGTCAGCAGTGCCAGAGGATCCATGATCCATACTGAGCAGGCTCATTGCCACTAACACCTGGAGGTACAGAGGCTGGACTTCAACTCTGGAATTACCACCCAGCGCCCAAACTTGTGCAACGCTGGAAAAAATTACTCTCCCTGGGCGGGTCAGATCTGAGTGGTGACAATCAGCACTGGTGTGGCCAGCAGAACCAGGGCATGGATTGTGCCCCCGTGCTGGGCACTGCTGAGGCCACACCTCAAATCCTAGGGTCAGTTTTGGGCCTCTGACAGCAAGGACATTGAGGGGTTGGAGTGTGTCCAGAGGAGGAGAATGAAGCTGGGAAATGGTCTGGAGCACAAGGAGAAGGGTCTGGAGAACTTACAAGGAGCAGCTGAGAGCTGGGGGTGTTCAGCCTGGAGCAAAGAGGGCTGAAGGGAGCCCTTCTCACTGTCCTCCTGAAAGGAGGCTGGAGCAAGGCAGGGGGTGTGTGTGTGGGGGGGGTGTCAGTCTTTTCTCCCAAGGAACAAGCAACAGGACAAGAAGAAATGGGTTCAAGTTGCTCCAGGGAAGGTTTAGATTGGATATTGGGAACAATTTCTTCCCCCAAAGGGTTGACAGGCCCTGGCACAGGCTGCCCAGGGCAGTGTTGGAGCCACCATCCCTGGTGGGATTTCAAAGCCACGTAGATGTGGTGCTGAGGGACATGGTGGCCTTGGCAGTGCTGGATTAATGGTTTGACTTGATGATTTTCAAGGTCTTTTCCAACCTCAGTGGTTCCACAGTTCTTAGATCTGAGCCTTGCCCAGCCTCTTGCAGGACCCTTCTTGTGGGGTCGCTGTGGTCAAGGCACAGCAGGTAGAACGACAGAGTGGTTGGGTGTGAAGGGACCTTACAAGTCATCTAGTGCCAACCCATGGCCATGGTCAAGGACACCTCCCACTACACCTGGACCAGGTGCCAACTGCAGCCATGTCAGTGCCTTGGTGGCAACATTGCACCAAATGAGATTCCTACATCTTCCCCCTAGAAGCCAAGGAGTGACCAGTGGGACCAGCCCACACTTGGAAGTCAAGGACAGGGGCTGTGACATCCCAAGGTGACAACCTGAGACTTAGCAGGTGGGTTGGGTGGCTCCTCGTGGCTCCCAAGCCCCAGCTGGCTCCTCTCCAAAGCAATTCTGATGGATTTTGGTCCCAAGGGAGGCAGAGCCCGTCCTCACCCCGGCCACCCCACTGCTGTTCCCATCCCTGAACCCCCAATCATCAGTCCCCCCCCACCAGCTCTGGGGTCCCCCACCACATCCTGGGTACAAACAAGGATTTATTTCAAACTCCATGTCCTGTGGCCAGCCCTGCCAGTCACCAGCACCCCCTGGCACCTGGTGGCACCTGCTGACCCCCATGGTCACCATCACCCAGCAGGGACAGCGTGCCCAGCCTGGTGCCCACCTCCCCACCCCCGACACAGATCTCACAGTGCCTTGTCACAGCTTTCACTGTCCCCATCCCATCTCTTAGTGTCCCCATCCCTGTCCATGGTGGTCCCATCCTGGTTTGTGGTATCCCCACCCTCGTCACTGGTGTCCCCATCCCATCTCTTAGTGTCCCCATCCTCGTTGCTGCACTTCTTGTCCTCGCTCTCAGTGTCCTTATCCTGTTTTGTGTTGTCCCCATCCCCATTGTCCCCATCCTGGCTCCTGCTGTCCCCAGCCCTTGGTGTCCCCATCCTGGCATCTGTTGTCCCCAGCTCCTGAGGTCCCTCCTTCTCCATGTCCCCGTTCCGGGCTGTCCCGTCTTGTCCCCCACCCTGCAGCAAGTGCCAGTAGTGGCTGCCAGGGCGCAGGAGCTCCCCGGGGGATGCCAGCTCGTGCAGCTGCCCCCCCTCCAGCACGGCCACCCTCTGTGCCCGCATGGCCAGGGCCACCTGCCCTGTCACCAGCAGCACCGCGCGCCCGGCCCCGCTGGCTCCGAAGATCTCCTGCTCCACCTGCAGCGGGTGCCATTGTCACTCAGGACCCCAGGGATGGGGACACAGAGGACAGGGGGTGCGGGGACACAGGGGATGTGGGGAGTGGGGATCCAGGGGACACACGGAGCAGGGTCCCAGGGGGCCCAATGACCAAGGGGACATGAGGAGTAGGGATTCAGGGGACATGGGAGTGGGGACCCAAGGGACATGAGGGGTATTAATCCAGGGGCATACAGGGACCCAGGCAACAGGGACCAACCAAGACTCCTGGGTTCCACCTGGAGAGAGCCCAGTGACCAGTGGGACCCACTCACCTCTGAGTGTCAAGGATGGCAGCTGTGACATCCCTAGGTGACAATCCGAGACCCAGCAGATGTGTTGGGTGGCTCCCCCTGCCTCCACTCTCCACCCACCTGTTCTCCAAAGTGATTCTGCTCTTTATTTTGTACAAACGTCCATCATGGTGGGAGCAGCCCCCTTCTCTGCCCATCCACAGTGGCAGGAGAGGGCTGCTGCTCCTCGCAGCCCCTCCCCGAGGTGTCTGGCCACCCCTGGTGCTGCAGCAGACAGCTGTAGGCTCCACGGCGGCCCCACAGCTCTCCAGGGATCCCCATCTCTGCCACAGTGCCTTGTTCCAGCACCACAACATGATCAGCCACCTCCAGCATCCGCGGGCAGTGGGTGATGAGCAGCACCGTCTGGACCCTCCCGCTCCGCACCCACTCCTGCAGCTGCAGGAGATGCCGGCACCCATCAGAACCTGCCACGGGGGATGGGACTCCTCCCACCCCACCAAGCCCACTCACCACTGCCTTGCCCTCCCCATCCAGGGCACTGGTGGCTTCATCAAGGATGAGGACAGCGGGTCGCCGCACCAGGGCCCGGGCAATGGCGATGCGCTGCTTCTCCCCGGCCGAGAGCTTCCCCCCTTTCTCCCCCACCTCTGCAGGACAAAAGGCCAGGATGGGAGGTGGTGAGTGAGACCCTGATGCCTGGGTCCCCTCCCTTCCAGCCCCCACCCCCAGGCACTCACCGGTGTCAAAGCCCTGCTCCAGTGCTAAGATGAAGCCCAGGGCACCGGCAGCAGCAGCAGCCGCCCTCACCTCCTCCTCCCTGCAGCCCTCCAGCCCGAAGGTGATGTTGTCCCAGATGGTGCCAGAGAAAAGCACTGGCTCTTGCCCCACCAACGCCACCTGCCACCCCCAGGCATAGGCTGAGACTGAGCCCCATCTAGCAGGGTTGTGCCACCCATCCTCTCAGCTGCTGCTGCCCTCACCTGGCGGTGCAGGTAGTGGTGCTCGTAGACATGCAGCGGGACCCCATCCAGCAGCACCTCCCCACACACCGGCTTGTGGAACCGCTGCAGCAGCCCCGCGCAGGTGCTCTTCCCACTGCCATTGAGTCCCGCCAACGCCGTCACCTTGCCGGGGTGCAGCTCAAACGAGACCTCCTGGGGGATGGTGGGTTTGGGAGGCAGAGGCAGGATGCAGTGGGGGGTGCTCAGGGGACAGCCCCACCTCCTTCTTGGGGACCCACTGAAGCTCCATCCCCAGGCTCTACCTTCAGGACGAGGTGCTGGGGGCGTGTGGGGTAGCTAAAGGAGACACGGTGGAAGGTGACTTCGCCCCGCAGGGTGGCAGGTTCCTGGGTGCCCCCTGTGATCCCGGTGGGTTTCAGCTCCAGGTAGTCGAAGATCTTGCGGCCAGCTGCCACCTTGCTTAGCAGGTCTCCGTGGCCAAACACCAGCGACTGCGTGGGACAGAGGAGATGGCACCAGGGAGGGGTGTGGGACAACTGGCCACTGCCAACACGTCGGACACTTCAACACTGCCAATTCACCACTGGGACAAGTGGCCACTGATCAGTGGGGAGCACTAAGAGCAGACTCACAGGGAGCAGCCAGGGAACCAGGTCTCTAGAGAGGAGGTCAAGGCTGTGAGTGACACCATTTGGGACATGGAAAATTAACAATAATGGTGACTCAGCCAAATATGAGAAAGGGGAGATGAATAATGAGATAAAGATGGTTCAATGAAATGTGAGAAACAAAGAATTAACAAAGAGATAAAGATGGCTCAGTCAAATGTATCCCAAACAGCTCATTTCAGGTCACAAACTTGAATATAACTTTTAAAACCTGGGTTTTGATGGCTTTAAAATGTGTTTGTTTAATGCTACTTTTGGAAAATATTTTGGAATGTTTTACAGTTGTGTTTGTTTGGTATCACTTTTTAAAACTGGGTTTTGATGTGTTTTTCAGTTGCATTCGACATTACTTTTAGAAAACATCTCACCTTTGCTTCAGTTGCTTTATCTCACTGTTAATTTTTCATGTCACAAATGGTGTCACACACACACCTGAACTCCCCTGAATAAACCCAGTTCTCTCACAGCCATTGGAGCCCTGTGGATGGAGCTGTTGCAACTTGAGGGTCTGTTGCTCCTGGTCGGTAGCCCATTGTCCCATTTGGCAGTGTAGAAGTGTTCATTTGGTGGCATTCAGTTGATGGTGGCCAGTTGCCCCTTTCCCACGGGGACAGGGACAGACAGACACGGTGGAGGGGACACACACGGGTCATGTGGTCTCACCTTCACGCTGTGGCAGACTTTCCCCTGGTAAAGGAGGAAGGTGACAAGGCTGCCAGTGGTGATGGTCCCCTCACGGAGCTGCTGGTGCCCATGGTAGAGCACCAGCACCTGCATGGCCAACTGCAGGGCCTGTGGGGTGGGAAGGGGGTCAGTGGGTGGGGGGAACAAGTGTGCCTGGACGCCGGGGGTCCCTCCTGCACCCGTCTCACCCGCTGGAAGAGAGTGAAGAGGGCACTCTCCACGCTCATCCGATCCCTCAGCCTCAGCATCTCATCCACAGCCCTGCCATGGCGACCCTCCTCCTCCTCCTCCCCAGCGAAGGTCCTGACCGTCTCGATGGAGGACACGGTCTCCTGCACCACCGCTGCTGTCCTGGCCCTGGCGTCCATCTCCGCCCGCTGCAGCACCTGGGGGGGACAGAGTCAGTGCCCACAGGATGTCCCCACCAACCTGATTCCCCCACCCTAGGGTGCCCACCCCACTGTCCCCATCCTCACCTACCCCATCCTGCCACCGCTGACCCCCTTCCCTCCATCCCCATCCCACCATCCCATCCTCCTGGTCCCCATCCCATCATCCCATCCCCACTTTCCATCCTGTTATCCTTGTCCCATTTCCAGTCCCCCTCATCCTGCCATGATCTTGTCTCCATCATCCCATCCTTCCCATTCTGTCCAGTCTCCCTGTCCCCATTCTAGTCTCCTTCATCCCCACCATCTAATCATGTCCCCATCCCACCATCCCACCCCATCTCCCTGTCCTCATCCCATCATCTTGTCTAGATTGTTCACATTATCCCATTTCCCTGTCCCCATCACCCATTCCCATCCCCACCATTCTCATTGCCACCATCCCATCCCATCCTCACAATCCCACCCTGTCCCTATCCTGGTACCCCACCCTATCCCCACCACCCTGTTCCTACCATCCCATCTCCCTGGTCTTCATTACACCATTCCATTCCACTCTCTCATCCCATCTCCCAATCCCCTTCACACCATCCCATTCCCACTCTTCCATTCCCACTATGCTATTTCCCTTGTCTCCATCCTATCATTCCATCCTGTTCTATCCCATCACTGTTCCCACCAGCCTCTTCCATCCTATTTCTCTGGTCTTCATCCCACCATCCCATCTATATTCCTGATCCTCTTCCCATCCTATCTCATTCCCATTGGCCCACCCCCTCCCCACCATTCCCACCATCCCAACTCCCTGGTCTCCATCCCACCATCTCATCCCATTCTATTCCATCTCAGCACTATTCTCAACCACCCCAGCCCATCTCCCTGGTCCTCTCCCCACCATACCATCTCATCTCACCATCACATCCCATCTACCTGATGTTCTCCCCAACATCCCCTCTGCACTATTCACATTCCCAGTATCCCATCTCCCAATCTCATCCCATTCCCCTGATCCCCTTCCCACTATTCCCATTCCCAGCATCCCATCTCCCCAGTTCCCATCTCACAATCCCATCCCAACCTATTCCCACCATCCCATCCCCTGATCCCTTTCCCATCATTCCCTCTACACTATTCCCATTCTCACTATCCCATCTCCCTGGTCCACATCTCCCAATCCCATTCCATCCCAACCTATTCCCACCGTCCCATCCCATCCAATCCCATCCCTCTCATCCCCTTCCCACCAGCCCCTCCCCACTCTTCCCATTCCCACCATCCCATCTTCCCGTTCTCCATCTCACAATCCCATCCCAACCTATTCCCACCATTCCACTCCATCCCAGCCCCCCTCACCTGGTACCGGGCGTCGTAGACCTTGCGTGCGGTGATGACGAGGGGCACCTCCAGCAGCGCCAGCAGCGCCAGGCGGGGTGAGAGCCCCACCATGAAGATGACCAACCCCACCACCATCCACAGGCTCCGCAGGGCCACGTTGGCGCTGCGTGGCACTGCTTCGCACAACAGGGGCACCTCATTGGCCAACCGGGCAGAGAGCTCAGCTGTGGGGGTGGGGAAGGGTCAGTGGGGGGGTGAGGGATCCTGGGGGTGGGTGGGAAGGGGCCAGGACATTGGGCCACTGCCAACAGTCTGCAGCAGCTAACTCTCTGTGGACAACTGTACACCGGACAACTGGCCACCAATTGCCAGATGGTGCCTGTTATTATTAAATATCAAGATTAAATATTATAATTAAAGATTATGAAATTGTTCATTTTTTCTTAATTAGTATTATTATGGGATTAATCGATGAGACTGGTGAGTGCCCCAGCCTTGGGGAGTTGAAGTGGCTGGACTGGGAGCACTGGTGAGCAACTCAGGGTGCTTGGCAAGATCTTTGGGATCTAGACTGGGAGTGGGGGGCTGGACTGGGAGCACTGGTGTTGACTGGTGACCACCAGTGCCCAGGGTGCTGGGCACTCTCAAGCTTTTATCTCATTGTTAATTTTCAGTGTCACAAATGATGTTATAGTGTAGAGTTGTCCTTGTGGTGAGTTGTTGGTGTAGAAGTGTCTGGTGGCCAGTTGGCAGCATTCAGATGTTCCTTTCAGGGGGAATGGGGACTTCCCCTACCTGCTGGTGTCTCCTGGAAGAAGGCTAGGTCCTGGCACACCAAGCGGGAGAAGAGCCGGTGGCGGGTGCTGAGCTTGAGCCGGGCCTGGGCCAAGATGAAGAGCCCCCCACGGCACCCGGCAAACAGCGAGCTGGGGGAGGGGGACATGGACACCGAGACCCCCTGTCAGCCCAGCCCTGGGAGACAGACAGATGGACAGACAAGGGGGACACCAGGGCCCTCCTACCTGCCCAAATCGGCAGCGAGGACCAGGCCAAGGGTGTAGGCGGTGGGACCCTCCCCGCTCCGGATGGCGTCCAGGGCTTTGCCGGTGCAATACGGCCCCGCGGTCTCACCTGGTGAGGTTGAGGGGTGTCATCAGCTCCAGGGGGGCTGCAGCAGAAATTACGGGGCCCACGTGTACCCCCAGCACCCACCATCACTCACCCAGCACGGCCAACACCAGGAAGATGAAGGCTCCAGAGAGGACGGGCCACTCGGTCCAGGCCAGTGCCAGCAGCTGCCCCAAGGCCACCGGGGACCTGGTGTCCCCCCCGCCGCCGGGTGCTGGTGCCGCCCAAGCCAAGAGCGCAGCGGCCACCGCCACGTGGGTCAAGGCCACCCAGGCAGGCGTGGCAGTGGCCAACAGCACCGGGGCAGCACTGCCCGGCACCAGGAGGCTCCGGAGGGTGAGGAAGGTGGCAGGGGTGAGGCCCAGGATGATGGCAGCTCCTCGGGGACCCTCTGGCACCAGCAGCCTCTGGGTCATGGTAAACGCTGGCAGACGCAGGGCGGCCTCCAGCCAGGTGGCCACCAGGCCCAACTGGGCCAGTGCCGGGGCCAAGTGGGCCAGTGCTGCCAGCAGCACCAGGTCAACCAGGAGCAGGAGGGAGGCCAGGCGGAGGGCAGGGAGCAGTGCCATGGCAGAGGCTCACCAGTAAGGACCAGTGCTCACCAGAAAGGACCAGCTGGTCCCAGCAGACACTGCTCAGCACCCTAGGGAATTCACCAGGAAACATCAGTGCTTCCAGTCCCAGCCCCCCAGTCCCAGCCCAGATCGACAGAAGTACCTTGGGGTGCTCATCAGTTGACACCAATGCTCCCAGATTCCAGCCAGCACCCTGGGGATCACCCAGTAAAGACCAGTGCTCCCAGTCCATCCCCCAATCCTAGCTTGGATCCTCAAGACTTTCTCTGCCCAGCACCCTTGGGTGCTCAGCAGCCAATACCAGTGTTCCCAGTCCAGCCCCCTAAACCACCCCTGGACACTGCCCAGCACCCTGGGGTGCTCACCAGTCAACACCAGTGCCTCCAGTTCAGCTCCCCTGGACAGCACTCAGCACCCTAGGGAATTCACCAGTAAGCACCAGTGCTCCCAGTCCAGCCCCCAGTCCCAGCCTAGACCCTCAAAACCCTACCCAGGACACTGGGGTATTCACCAGGAAAGACCAGAGCTCCCACTGCAGTTCCTTCAGCTCCCCGTCACCATGCCCAGCACTCTGCAGCACACACCAGTGCGTCCAGTAGCCCCAGTCCCACCCGGTACCTCCCAGCACGGTCCCGCTGCGCTGCCCTTGGTTTCACTTTCCAGGCCCCGCCCCCCCCCGTTCCCCCATCCCCCCCCTCCCCCCCGCAGCACCCGCACCCTAAACTGCTCCAGCTCAATCTGCCCGGCAACTGATGACGCCTCTGCCTCGACCAATCAGCGTCGCCCTCCGGGCTCTTGCCCCGCCCTACCCCCGCCCCCCACATCCTCCAAGCACATCACGCGGGGCTGGGGAACCCCAAGGACCCCCCCGATGATTCCCGGTGCCCCTCGGACAGTGCCCGGTGCCTCTCAGCGATGCCCGCCCCACCCGCAGCACCCGCTGCCCGGTTCCCACCCCCGTACCCGGTACCCGCTGCCCGGTGCCCCCTCTGCAATGCCCGATGCCCCCCTCAGCGTCTCGGTGCCCCCCGGCGATGCCCAGTGCCCCCCGCCGGTTCCCGGGGCCCCTCCACAGTGTCTCGATGCCCCCCAGTGATGCCCGGTGCCCCCCCCCGACTGCGCCCGGTGCCTCCATCCCCCCGGCAGTGCCCGGTACCGGCAGGGCCCGGTGCCCGCTCTGCGATGCCAGCTGCTCCCTCCCCGCTGCCCGGTACTCTCCTGTGATGTCCGGTGCCCCCCCAGTGCCCCCTGGTCCCTGCCCCGGTGTCCGGGGCTGGGCCAGACGCGGCTGCTGCCGGTCCCGCCCCCGCGCTGACTTTCGCTTTCCGAGAAACGGCGGCGGCTGCCGGGAAGGACCGGGGTGGGGAGAAAGACCGGGAGCGGGCACGAGCACCGGAGAATCGGCACAGGCACCGGGAAAGGCGCTGGGAACGAGAAAGGGAACAGAACCCGCACCGGGACTGGGGGCCGGGCAGGGAATAGAACCGGGATCGGCACCGGGACCAAGAACGGCCACCTGCAGCAGGACAGAAGCACACCGGGGGCACCAGGTGATAGCCGGACCGGGCTTGAGCACCCCGGGACCGCATCAGTCAGACCGGGACCAGAGCGGGACATCTTAGGACCGGACCGGGACACGCCGAATCGCAGCGGGAGCAGAGCCGGAGGAGAACTGGAGCACAGGGCGTCCCTCTAGGACCCGACCGGGTGTGAGCAGGACCGGGACACATCGGGGCACACCGGGACCGGACCGGGGGGCGATGGGGGCGGCCCCCGCTCGCCGCCTCCTGGCCCTGCTGGGCCCCGAGCGCGGACGCTGCGCGGTGGTGGCGGCGCTGATGGCGGCATCGGTCCTCGGTACCGGGGGGTCTGAGGGGGGAGCAGCAGCCGGGGGGTGCCCTGGGCTTTGGGGAGGGGCAGCACCAAGGCTTGGGGTGGGCACCCAGTTATGGGGGGGCTGCACCCAGTAGGGGGGTGTCGGGAGCCCACCAAGTGGGGAAGGCGAGGCAGCACCTGGAAGGTGCCCTTGAGCTTTGGGGGGGGGGGGCGGGTCAGGCACCCAGTTGGGGACACACACCCAGTTTTTGGCAGGTGACACCCGGGGGGATACTCTAAGCTGGAGGGGTGGACAGCACCCAATTTAGGAGGGAGCAGCACCCAGTGAGAGGGGATTCTCTGAGTTGGGGGGTGTAGACTGCAGCTGGGTGGGGAGAGCACCCATTTGGAGGGAGCACTGGGGAGAGGGGAGGATGCAGCGTGGGGGGGGGGGGCAACAACCAGGTTTTGGGGGGCAGGACTGGGGGGGTGCTCTGAGCTTTGAGGTGTACTGCACCCAATTTGGGGGGGGCAGCACCCAGTTGGGGTGGGCTGCACCTCGAGGTCACACCATGGGGTCTCCCCCCACTCTGGGGCTGGTGACCCAGGTGGGGGGGCCCATCACCCTGATGCAGTGTCCCCCCACCTTGGCAGGGGAGGTGGCCGTCCCCTACTTCACTGGGCGCGTCACGGACTGGGTGGCCAGCGAGGATGAGGTGGCTGCTGCCTGGCCCATGGTGCTGCTGGGGCTCGGCAGGTAGGACGGTGACACCAGGGGTGTCACATGAGGTGTGTGGGGGGGTGACATGCATGTCCCCATGCTAAGCTACCCCCCTGGTGCCACCATGGCAGTGCTGTCACCGAATTCACCTGCGATGTCACCTACACGGGGACGCTGAGCCGGGCACTGGGACGTCTCCAGCGTCGCATCTTCGCTGCTGTCCTGCGGCGGGATGTCACCTCCCTGCGGGTGGCAGGGACCGGGGCAGTGACAGCGCGGGTGACGGGGGATGTGGAGGCCACCTACGCGGCGGTGTCTGAGGCCCTCAGCCTCTTGCTGTGGTACCTGGGGAGGGGCATTTTTCTCCTGGTTGCCATGGCCTGGTTGTCACCTCACCTGGCCTTTGTCACCCTCCTGTCACTGCCTGCCCTCCTGTTGCTGCCCCGGCGCATTGGCAAGATCCAGCAGGTATCAGGGGACACACATGGGTCCCTGTCACCTCCCTGTGCCTGCCATCCCCTCCAAGTCCCACTATCCCCTCCCCATGACTGCTGTCCCCCCCTGCACCCTTTGTCCTCTCCATGTGCCCACTGTCCCATCCATTTGCCTGCCATCCCCTCCTCATAACCACTGTCCCCTCCCTGTGCCCACTATCCCCTTTCAGCACCCCTTGTCCCCTCCTTAGGCCTGCCATCTTCTCCCTGTCTCCTCCCTGTCCCCTCTCCATGTCCATTGTCCCCTTGCTGCACCCCTTGTCCCCTCCCCATGCTCTCTGTCCCCTCCCCATGCCCACTGTCACCTTTCTGCACCCCTTGTCCCCTCCACCTGCCCAGCATCCCCTCCCTGTCCCTGCTGTCCCCTCCGTGTCCCCCTGCTTTCTATCTGCTGGCCCTGAGGTGACACTGCTGTCCCCAGGGGCTGTCACGGCAGGTGCAGGAGGCGCTGGCAGGTGCCACCGCCGTGGCCGTGGAGACCTTCCAGGCCATGGCCACTGTCCGCAGCTTCGCCCAGGAGGCCGGGATGGCCGAGAGGTACCACCAGCGCCTGCGTCACCTCTACCGGCTGGAGGGCAAGGAGGCGGCCACTTACACTGCCACCCTCTGGGCCAGCGGGGTACGGGGACAGAGGACACGGGGACATGTGGGTGGGTGGGGATGGGGGACAATATGGAATGAAGAGGGGGGATGTGGGGATGGGGTAGCATGGGGACAGGGGACATGGGGATACAGTGGCACAGGGCTGGTGGACGTGGGGCTGGGGTGACATGGGGACAGGGGACATGGGAACATGGTGGCAATGGCTGGGCGACATGTGGATGCAGTGGCACAGGGCTGAGGGACATGATGGCATGAGGATGGAGTTAATGGGAACATGATGGGACAGGGCTGGGGGACATGGGGACGTGATGGGATGGGGCTGGGGCACATGGGGACAAGGTGACATGCGGCTGGAGGACGTGATGACATGGGTTGAGGTACATAGAGGCATGGTGACATGTGGCTGGGGAACTTGGGGACATCAGGACATGGGGTACAAGAGCACAGAGGCCTGGGGGTACAGGGGAGTGATGAGATGGGGGATGTGACATCTCTGGGACTTGGGGGGGTATGTGAGGGCACGAGGGAGGTGACAGAGCAAGTCTGGCACCTCCACAGGGAGGTGGCCACAGTGAGGAAGGTGACAGGGACTGCCCAGCAGTGTCCCCCAGTGGTGAACTCCTGGTGGTGTCCCCAGTTTTCAGCCCTGGCCCTGAAGTTGGGGCTCCTCTGCTGTGGGGGACAGCTGGTGGCCACAGGGACCATCACCACTGGGGACCTTGTCACCTTCCTCATCTACCAGATGCAGTTCACCGAGGCTGTGGAGGTGAGCCTGAGGGGACACCATGTCCCCAGCATTGTCCCTGCCATGTCCCCAAGCCTGTCTGCTATGTCCCTACACACTTGCCATTGTGTACCCATGCCAATCTCTGTGTCCCCATGGCCACCCATCTCCCATGCCCTCCCTGCCATGTCCCTGCATCCCCCTGATATGTCCCCATGGCATCCTCACCATGTTCTTGTGACCTCCATGTCCTCACACCCTCCTGGTCATGTCCCCATGCCCATTCCCCATCTCACATTCCCGTCCCCTATGTCCCCAAGTCCTCCTCTCCATGTCCCCATGGCCTGCCATCTCCCCAAGGCCTTCCTTGTCATGTCCCTGTTGTGTCCCTGTATCCTCCCTGCCATATTCCTATGCTGGTCTCACCATGTCCCAGTGTCCTCCATGTCCCCATATCTTCCCAGCCATGTCCCCATGCCTGTTCCCTGTGTCACCACCCCCTCCCGGCCACGTCCCTGCTGTGTCCCCAGGTCCTGCTCCGCTACTACCCCAACATGACCAAGGCTGTGGGCTCCTCAGAGAAGATTTTCGAGTTCTTGGACCAGGAGGAGGGGGTGACACCTGTGGGGATGCTGGCACCCCATGTCCTGCAGGGCCACCTCCATCTTGAGGACGTCTGGTTCTCCTACTCTGAGCACCAAGAGCCTGTCCTCAAGGTGGGCATGGGGACAGGGTGGGGGACATGATGGGGAGGGCGTGGGTACACAGGGACATGGTAGGGAGGGTGTGGGGACATAGGTGCATGGTGGGGACATGGTAGAGAGGGTGTGAGGGCATAGACATGGTGGAGACAATGTGGGGACAAGGTGAGGGGACATGGGGACACAGACATGGTGGGGATGGCATGGGGAATAGACATGGGGACATGGGGACGTAGTGGTGATGTGGTGGAGGGACACATGGGGACATGTCAGGGAGGGCTCAGGGAGGGCTGTGGACTCTGAGGGAAGGTGATGAAACTGTCCTTTCTGTCCCCCCAGGGTGTGTCCCTGAAGCTGTGCCCTGGGGACGTGCTGGCAGTGGTGGCCCCCCCTGGGGCAGGGAAGAGCACCCTGGTGTCCCTGGTCCTTCACCTGCAGCTGCCGAGTGCTGGGCGGGTGCTGCTGGATGGTCACCCCCTCTCCACCTACCAGCACCCCTACCTGCGCCTCCAGGTGCCACCACCACCCCTGTCACCACTTGTCCCCAACAGGTCACCACTGCCACCCCCCGTCATCAGCCATCCTAAATGAGGCCCCACTACCACCTCCTGTGTCACCAGCCATCCCAACGGGTCCCCACCACCCCCCCATGTCCCCAGACATCCCTGCTGTGTCCCCAGCCTTCCCTGCCACATCCCCAATAGTGTCACCTGCCACTCCCACCGTATCCCTGCCATGTCACTGCTGCATCCCTGCCACATCCTCAGCTGTCCCCTCCATGTCCTTGCCACATCCCCTGCCATGTTCTTGCTGTGTCCCTGCCCATGCCCGCTATGTCCCTGCTACATCTCCAGATTTCTGTGCCATGTCCTTGCCACATCCCTGCCACATCCCCCTGACACGCCTGCAACATCCCCACCATGTCCCTGTCACATCCCCACTGTGTCCCCAGCCATCCCAGACATGTGCCTGACGTGCCTACCATGTCCCTGCCATGTTCCTTTCACATCCCCATCATATCCCTGCAACATCCCCTGCCACATCCTCGCCACGTCCCCAGCCACCACAGCCCGTGTCCCTGCCACGTCCTCAGCCACATCCCTGCCATGTCCCCACCACAGCCTCGCTGTGTCCCCAGCCACATCCCCACCATGTCCCTGTCATGTCCCTGCCCCATCCCCAGCCTCGCCCCAACCACATCCCCAGTCATGCCCCCAGCAACATCCCCGCAGTGTCCCCGCCGTGTCCCCAGCTGTCCCCTCTGCCGCAGGTGGCCGCTGTCCCCCAGGAGCCCGTGCTCTTCTCCCGCTCCCTCCACGCCAACATCGCCTACGGGCCGCGGGGCTGGAGCCGGGCGCAGGTGACAGCGGCAGCGCGCCGGGCGGGTGCCCACGCCTTCATCACCCGCCTGCCCCGGGGCTATGACACAGGTAGGAGGTGTCCCCGTCCCCGTCCCCGTGTCCCCGTGTCCCCCCCTGAGCCGTGTCTCATGCAGAGGTGGGCGAGCTGGGGGGGCAGCTCTCCGGGGGACAGCGACAAGGGGTGGCCATCGCGCGTGCCCTGCTGAGGGACCCTCGTGTCCTGGTCCTCGATGAGCCCACCAGTGCCCTGGATGCTGAGAGCCAGCGGCAGGTGAGAGGTGACACCTGTGTCCTCTTGGGTTCCCCTGTCCAGCAGCACCCCAGTCCCTGGGGGTCCCCCTGGGTCCCCTCTTTCTGTAATCCCCTGGGTTCCTGTTCTCTGTGTCCCCTTGATCCCCAGTCTCAGTGTTCCCTGGGCCCTGGGTCCCTGGGTCCCCTTTGTTCACAGTTCTCATGTCCCCTGTGTCCCTGGTCCCCTAGGTCCTTCTCCCAGCAGTCCCCTGGTCCTGAGGGGTCCCACTTGGGCCCCAATTCCAGTCCCTTGACCCCGTGCCCTTTTGGTCCCTGGCTCCCCATGTCCAATAGATCCTTGGTCTCTCTGTCCCCTGGGTCCCTCTCCCAGCAGCCCCCGATCTCAGGGGGTCCCCCTGGATCCCCTTTTCCATTGTCCCCTTGGTCCCTGGTGTCTGTGTCCCCTTGGTCCACAATCTCATTGTCCCTGGGTCCCCTTCATCCCCAGTCCTGGCATACCCTGTGTCCCTCTCCCAGAAGATCCCTGGTCTTGGGGGTGTCCCCCTGTGTTCCCTCTCCTAGTGTCCCTTGGGTCCTCAGTCCCCATGTTCCCTTAGTACCCAGTCCTCATGTCCCTGGGTCCCTGCTCCCCATGTTCCCTTGGTCCTTGGCCCCCATGTCCCATGGTTCCTGTGCCCCCTGGTCCCTATATCTTCATGGTTCCTCATCCCAGTGTCCCGTTAATCTCCATATCCCCTTGATCCCTGGGTTCCTGCTCTTGGTGTCCCCTAGATCCCCATTCCTCATGTCGCCTGAGTCCCTGGTCCCTGTGTGGGAATTATCACTCCCCATGCCCCCTGGGTCCCCACTCCCATGTCCCCTGAATCCCCACTCCCCATGTCCCCTGTGTCCCCATCCCTGGGGTCCTGAGTGACAATGGCACCCGCTGCAGGTGGAGCAGGAGATCTTCGGAGCCAGCGGGGCCGGGCGCGCGGTGCTGCTGGTGACAGGGCAGGTGGCCCTGGCCATGCGGGCACAGAGGGTGGCCGTGCTGGAGGGGGGGCAGCTGCACGAGCTGGTGTCCCCCGGGGAGCTCCTGCGCCCTGGCAGCCACTACTGGCACTTGCTGCAGGGTGGGGGACAAGACAGGACAGCCCGGAACGGGGACATGGAGAAGGAGGGACCTCAGGAGCTGGGGACAACAGATGCCAGGATGGGGACACCAAGGGCTGGGGACAGCAGGAGCCGGGATGGGGACAATGGGGATGGGGACAACACAAAACAGGATAAGGACACTGAGAGCAGGGACAAGGACAGCAGCAACGAGGATGGGGACACTAAGAGATGGGATGGGGACACCAGTGACGAGGATGGGGATACCACAAACCAGGATGGGAACACCATGGACAGGGATGGGGACACTAAGAGATGGGATGGGGACAGTGAAAGCTGTGACAAGGCACTGTGAGATCTGTGTCGGGGGTGGGGAGGTGGGCACCAGGCCGGGCACGCTGTCCCTGCTGGGTGATGGTGACCATGGGGGTCAGCAGGTGCCACCAGGTGCCAGGGAGGGCTGGCGACTGGCAGGGCTGGCCACAGGACATGGAGTTTGAAATAAATCCTTGTTTGTACCCAGGATGTGGTGGGGGACCCCAGAGCTGGTGGGGGGGGGACTGATGATTGGGGGTTCAGGGATGGGGGCAGCAGTGGGGTGGCCGGGGTGAGGAGGGGCTCTGCCTCCCTTGGGACCAAAATCATAGAATCATAGAATCATAGAATCATAGAATCATAGAATCATAGAATCATAGAATCATAGAATCCTAGGGGTTGGAAGGGACCTTGAAAGATCATCTAGTCCACCCCCCCCTGCCAGAGCAGGGTCACCTAGAGCACATCACATAGGAACGCATCCAGGTGGGTTTTGAATGTCTCCAGCGAAGGAGACTCCACAACCTCTCTGGGCAGCCTGTTCCAGTGCTCTGTCACTCTTACAGTAAAAAAAATTTTTCGGATATTCACCTTGAACCTCCTATGCTCCAATTTACACCCATTACCCCTTGTCCTATCACTGGTCATCACTGAGAAGAGCCTAACTCCATCTCCCTGACACTCACCCTTTACATATTTGTAAACATTGATGAGGTCGCCCCTCAGCCTCCTCTTCTCCAAGCTAAAGAGACCCAGCTCCCTCAACCTTTCCTCATCAGGGAGATGTTCCACTCCCTCCATCATCTTTGTAGCTCTGCGCTGGACTCTTTCAAGCACTTCCCTGTCCTTCTTGAACTGAGGGGCCCAGAACTGAACACAATACTCCAGATGCGGCCTCACCAATGCAGAATAGAGGGGGAGGAGAACCTCTCTTGACCTACTAACCACACCCTTTCTAATGCACCCCAGGATGTCATTGGCCTTCTTGGCCACAAGGGCACATTGCTGGCTCATGGTCATCCTCCTGTCCACCAGGACCCCCAGGTCTCTTTCACCTACACTACTCTCCAGCAGGTCAGCCCCCAACCTATACTGGGACATCGTGTTGTTCTTCCCCAAATGCAAAACTCTACACTTCCCCTTGTTGAATTTCATCATGTTTCTCCCCGCCCAACTCTCCAGCCTGTCTAAGTCTCTCTGAATGGCAGCACAGCCTTCTGGGGTGTCAGCCACTCCTCCCAGCTTGGTGTCATCAGCAAACTTGCTGAGGGTACCTTCTGTACCCTCATCCAGGTCGTTGATGAAGATGTTGAACAACACCGG
The DNA here is from genome assembly GCF_020740795.1 of Apus apus. NCBI lineage: Eukaryota > Metazoa > Chordata > Aves > Apodiformes > Apodidae > Apus > Apus apus. Next base: position 686,399 of record NW_026248848.1, on the reverse strand, counting down.
TCCCAGTACCGACCCCTGAGGGACTCCACTGGTCACACACCTCCAACCAGATTCTGCCCCATTGACTACAACTCTCTGACTCCTTCCCATCAACCAGTTCCTAATCCACCTCACTACCTGATCACCAAACCCATACCTGATCAACTTATCTACAAGGATGCTGTGGGAGACAGTGTCAAATGCTTTACTGAAATCAAGATAAACCACATCCACCGCTCTACCATCATCTATCCACCTAGTAATTTCCTCATAGAAGGCTATGAGGTTAGTCAAACATGATTTACCCTTGATAAAACCATGCTGACTGCTCTTGATGAGCCCCATATCCTTGATATGCCTAGAGATAGAGACAAGAATAAGTTGTTCCATCACCTTTCCAGGGATGGAGGTGAGGCTGACCGGTCTATAGTTACCTGGGTCCTCCTTCTTGCCCTTCTTGTAGACTGGAGTGACGTTTGCTGTCCTCCAGTCCTCAGGCACCTCTCCTGTTACCCATGACTTACCGAAGATGATGGAGAGTGGCCTAGCAATGACCTCCGCCAGCTCCCTCAGCACCCTTGGATGCATTTCATCTGGACCCATCGATTTATGGATGTCCAGATTATGCAACTGATCCCTAACCCAATCCTCATCTACTATGTCCTCACCTATCTTGACTACTTCTGGGGCTATATGAAACTGGGGCTCCTGGGGAAAGCCTGCAGGAGTAAAGACAGAGGCAAAGAAGGCATTCAGCACCTCTGCCTCCTTTATATCCTCTGTCACCAGGGCTCCCACCTCATTCATCAGAGGGCCAATATTGCCTCTAGTGTTAGATTTGTTAGCTATGTATTTGAAAAAGCTCTTTCTATTATCCTTAACCTGACTTGCAAGGTTAAGTTCCAAGGAGGCCTTAGCTTTCCTAATTGCCTCCCTACATCCTCTGACAACATTCCTATATTCCTCCCAAGTGACCAGCCCCTCCTTCCACGATCTGTAGATTTTCCTTTTCCACTTAAGTTTGCCCAGTAGTTCCTTTTTTAACCATGCTGGTCTCCTAGCTCCCTTCCTGGATTTCCTAACCCTTGGGATGCTCTGATCCTGTGCTTGCAAGAAATCCATCAGAATTGCTTTGGAGAGGAGCCAGCTGGGGCTTGGGAGCCATGAGGAGCCACCCAACCCACCTGCTAGGTCTCAGGTTGTCACCTTGGGATGTCACAGCCCCTGTCCTTGACTTCCAAGCGTGGGCTGGTCCCACTGGTCACTCCTTGGCTTCTGGGGGGAAGATGTAGGAATCTCATTTGGTGCAATGTTGCCACCAAGGCACTGACATGGCTGCAGTTGGCACCTGGTCCAGGTGTAGTGGGAGGTGTCCTTGACCATGGCCATGGGTTGGCACTAGATGACTTGTAAGGTCCCTTCACACCCAACCACTCTGTCGTTCTACCTGCTGTGCCTTGACCACAGCGACCCCACAAGAAGGGTCCTGCAAGAGGCTGGGCAAGGCTCAGATCTGAGAACTGTGGAACCACTGAGGTTGGAAAAGACCTGGAAGATCATCAAGTCAAACCATTAATCCAGCACTGCCAAGGCCACCATGTCCCTCAGCACCACATCTACATGGCTTTGAAATCCCGCCAGGGATGGTGGCGCCAACACTGCCCTGGGCAGCCTGTGCCAGGGCCTGTCAACCTTTGGGGGAAGAAATTGTTCCCAATATCCAATCTAAACCTTCCCTGGAGCAACTTGAACCCATTTCTTCTTGTCCTGTTGCTTGTTCCTTGGGAGAAAAGACTGACACCCCCACACACACACACCCCCTGCCTTGCTCCAGCCTCCTTTCAGGAGGACAGTGAGAAGGGCTCCCTTCAGCCTCCTTTGCTCCAGGCTGAACACCCCCAGCTCTCTCAGCTGCTCCTTGTAAGTTCTCCAGACCCTCCTCCTTGTGCTCCAGACCATTTCCCAGCTTCATTCTCCTCCTCTGGACACACTCCAGACTGAAGAATTCCAGGGTGTGTGCACAGGTGATGACACCTCCTTCCTCCAAGGCAGCTGCCACCCATCAGCACCTGAACTTGCAGCAGACATAGAGAGAACTGTTTTACATAAGCAAGTTGTGGCAGAGGTGGAGGAACAGACACTTCCAGCAAATCTGTGGCTTATTTGTGCTCTGATCAGCTCCCATCAGCCCTAAGCCTGCCTGTCATCCTCTTGGCAAAGCTCCAGCTCAGGGTCCTGGTGAACAACAGGTTGACCAGAAGCCAACAATGTGCCCTTGCAGCCAAGAAGGCAAATGCCACCCTGGGGTGCACCAGGGACACTGTGGCCAGTAGGTCAGGAAGCTTCTCCTCACCCTCTGTTTTCTCCTGCTGAGGCCACATCCAGAGAACTGGGTCCAATTCTGGGCTCCCCAGTTCATGGAGAACAAGGAGAGAGTCCAGGGCAGGGCCACAAGATGATGAGGGGACTGGAGCACCTGCCCCGTGAGGAAGGGTTGAGGGAGCTGGGTCTGTTCAGCGAGGAGACAGGGGGAGGGGTCTAATCAATGCTGAGCAGTTTCTACAGGGGGGTTCAGGAGGATGGAACCAGACTCTTCTCAGCAGTGTCCAATGACAGGACAAGGGGCAATGGGCACAAGCTGGAGCACCCGAGGTTCAGGCTAAACATATGGAGAAACCTGACTGTGTGGGTGACAGAGCCCTGGGATAGGCTGGAGGCTCCTTCTCTGGAGACACTGCAGACCTGCCTGGACAGGTTCCAATCTCAAAGCTCTCAGCTGACTCTTCTCCTGCTGGCTGCAGCTTCACCCACCCACCTTCTGCCTGTGCAGGTTTCACCCCTCCCTGCACACACTCCCCAGCCTCTCGGTGTGTTTGCTCCACAATCAGTCTGTCTTTCTGAGACAACATTGATGCAGCTCAGTAGACGCCTCCAACTGCTGCTCTTCCCTCAACAGGTCTGAACTGAATTTCTTTTGCCAAGTCTCTGATCCGTTCTGCTACAATTTCTGGGGATTTCCAGTGTTCCTCAGCCCAGCTACACCCTTTTGGGGCTGGACCAGCTTTAGAACCTTGAACAAACCCAGCAGTGGGGAGCAGCCAGGATCAGGCCCATCCTGGGCTGCCATGACCTCCTGCCAGAGAATTTGCCTTTGACCAACGACCAGTTCTCTATCCAGCCTGGCTGTGACCCCCTTTTATAGCCCCTCCTCCCTGCCCCTCGCAGACAATCCTGCTGTCACACCAATTCAAATGTCATGAGGCAGGATGGGCAGCTCAGGGAGAGTCGCTACAGGTCCCACATGGTGGGTCTGGGCCAGGCTGGGGCTTGTCCCACTCGGGTGTACAGGCAGGTCAACCTTGCTCATTCTCGGGGGGGCACTTGACAGTAACAACCAGTACCCAGGAGGTTCAAACAAACACAACTTTACTTAAAACCGAGTAAGATCATAAAGCTTGTCAAAAATCTCTCACCACGGCATCACTCTCAAAGCAGCAGGTTGCAACTGGCAGAACTTGGCAAAATTAGAAATGATGTTACCCTGATGGGCCAGGACTAAGGTTAAAAACAGAGAAAAAGAGAGAGGAAGAACCAGATAGAAAATATCTCACAACCCCTGGATCCAGCCACTCCCTCGGGGTGACACTGTGGTCAGTGTAGCACCAGGAAACGTGCACTGGTAGAAGAAATCAATGACAACCTCAAAATTAAAATATCTGTGATAATTGCAGGGGACAATTTTAAATGCAGTGGAAAACAGGGAGGCAGAAGAACCAACACCAGAGCAGGGGTGGCTGTGGTGGGACAAGGTGTCTCTGCAGGCAGCTCCCAGGCTCCTCCAGCTCCTCTCTGCATCCAGGAGGTGGGAGGGCAGGGGATACATCTAGCCCCTCCTGGAGCCATCAGGCGAGGATCTCTGCAGGAACAAGAGGGTCACCCAGGGCCACCTCCCTGTCCACAGCCCTCTGCCCTGGGGGTCCCTCTGCTCTCCAAGGGGGAGCATGGAGAGCTGGGGCTGCCCTTTGCAAGCCCACGGTCAGCAACCGTACCTTTGGACGACCTCTCAGAGCCCTCGTTTGAGCTACCAGACCCCCTGTCCGAGCCTGTGAGGGAGAAAGAGCCCTGAGCTGCCAACCCTGCACTGGCCACAGACAAGGGTCACGGGCCAGGAGCCGGGCTGGAGCCACAACTGCACCACAGCTCCCACGAGGAGCTGCCAACACCTGAGGGGAGACACGGCCCCTTCCATCCCTCCCACTTTGGGGCTTTCCAGAGGGGCAGCCCAGGGAGGACGGGGGTTGGGAAATGCCAGCAGGGGCCAGAAACTGGAGTCACCAGGTGTCCCCGGCCCTGGGCAGTGGCTGCAGCTGGACCTGCCCCCAGGACTCACCTGCCGCTGCCCTGTAGCCCGTCTGCCCTGCAGAGAGAAAGAGGCATCAGCAGCTGCTGCGCTGCCCACCTGGCTCGGGGCTCCACTGAGTGCAGCAGCTCCTGCCCCTGCCCCTCCTGGCCCCCCAGGCCCTGCCTTCCTCCCACCCCCCTCTGCCTCGCCAGCCCCGCGGCTTTACCTGACTTGCACTTCCAGAGGGCAAATCCGGCCCCCACGGCCACAACAACCAGGATGGCACCGGCCACCGCCAGCACGATGGTCAACAGGTTGGACTGTGGCTCTGGGGGAGAGCAGGGCAGTGAGGAGCGGGAGGGGAGCCCCCCAGCCCCCCAGCCCCCCGCGCCCAGGGCCACCCCGCTCACCCCACGCGTAGAGGCCGGGCTGGGCCAGGCTGGCGTGTTCCACGCGGCACCGGTACTTGTCCTGCTCCTCCGGGCGGGCCTCGATGGAGGCCCAGGAGTAGAAGGTGCCGTCGCTGTTGGGCGCCACGCTGCCCCACTCGGTCTCCTGGTCCCTGACCTCGCCCTCCTTCAGCCAGCTGATGCTGATGGGCTGCGGGTAGAAGCCGTAAGCGCGGCAGGACAAGGTCAGGACCCCGTGGGCCTCCTTCCCCGACACTCGGACCGTGGGGGGCTCTGGGGAGGGGGTGGCAGTGAGGGTCGGCACACGCACCCACGCCGGCCGGTCCCCACACGCCCCGTCTCACCCTCACCTTTCCTCTCCAGCACAGCCCGCCCAGCAAAGCTCACGTATCTCCTCAGCCACTCAATGCAGATCGTCTCCAGGTAGTTCTTCCATCGTTCAGCCACAGCCCCGTCCTCCTCCCACTTCCTCTTGGTGATTTGTGCTGCCGCATCCGCCGCGATGAACGTCATCGTGTCCAGGTCGAAGGAGATGAAGTCCTGCCCATCATAGGCGTCCTGCCGATACCCCCTGATGGTCCCATCCTCCAGGAGGTCACAGCCGTACATCCTCTGCACCGTGTGAGCTCCTGAAACGTGACCACGGAGACAGGGCTGAGGGGCTGCTGCAGCCCTGGGCCTTCAGAGGGGCTCAGACCCCCTGGAAGCTCCCCTCACCCCAGACCTGACTGAGCCCCAGGTGGGTTGGCTCCAGCCACAGAGCTGCCCTTGTCCTGCTCGGGCCCCACTGCACTTGTGGGGCAACACAAAGCCATGATGTGGACACACTGCACCCAGCCCTACAGCACCCTGGGACAGCGAGGGGCTGGGATGTGCCCCCCAAGCCCCCAGTGGTGGACAAGGAGATGGGATGGGGGCAGTGCCCCTGGTTCTGGGAAGGGCGGGTACAAAGCACCAAGGGCTGAGCAAGAGAATGAGACACAAGGTGGTAGGTTCTGGGGGTCTCAACGGCTCTGGGAATGGTGAGGGGCTGGGATTGCATGGCCAGTCCTGGAATGGGGTCCTGGGCACCCAAGTGTCCCCCTTAGATCTCTGATAAGGGATCCCATGCCCTGTGGGGCATGGCAGGGCAGCTGAAACAGCCTGGAGCTGAGGAAGGGAAGGGCTGGGAGCCCTGTGACAATGACAACAGGCAGGGAAGGGTGCACACAACCTGGGGCAGTCGTGTGGGACAGGGCAGTATCCTGGAGGCAGGAACTGTCCCATCCCATGGAGCCCCAGCCCAGCCCCACGGAGCCCCAGCCCAGCCCCACGGAGCCCCAGCCCACACTCACTCCCACTCTGGTTGTAGCGGCTCCGCGCTGTGTCCAGGTTCACACGGTCAACCTGCTGGTTGTTCCGGCAGGTCTGGGTGTTCCTGTCCCAGTACTCCTGGTCCAGGTTGGCCTCCATCCAGTCTGCCCCAGGTGTCATCCTCCTTGTCTCGCTGTCATACCGTGCGATGAGGATCCCATCCACGTACCCCACAGTCACAAACTCGGGCACCCCCGGGCTGGGCTCCGACACCGCGACGTGAAAGTAGCGCAGGGAGTGGAGCCCTGTGGGGACACGGGGGCAATGAGGGGGGACAGAGGTGATGCTGCTCAAGGGGTGCGGGCCCAGGGGTGGGCAGTCAGACCCGGGAGGAGGGTCCATGTTCCCAGAAAGGGCAGCCCGCAGCGTTCTGGTGTCAAGGAAAGAGGGTTCGGAGGGGGGGGTTGGAGACTCGGGGTGCCCGGGAAGGGGTGCAGAGGGGTCCCGGGGTCATGGGAAGCAGATGCAGGGGAGGGTCCCGGACACAGGAAGGGTGTTCAGGGCGGAGGAGAGGTCCTGGTTCCCGCGAAGGGGTCTCCAGCGGGGTGCGGGGAAGGGGGAGCGGGGGGAGGGAGGGCGTGAGAGAAGGTGCTGGTGCCCGGGGAGCGGGGACGGGAGGGTCCCTGTGGCCGGGGATGTCCCCAGAGCCCAGGACAGGTGAGTCCGGGGGGCCAAGGGGGGAGGAATCGCGGTGCCCGGGAAAAGGGCCGCAGGGGGTCCCGCTGCCCGGGCAGGGTCCGGGCCACGCCGCGCTCACCGCTCGCCCCCCCGCAGAAGACCCCCAGCAGCAGCCCCAGCCCCAGCGCCCGGCCCGGCCCCATCGCGCTGCTCCGCTCCGGCCCCGCTGCCGCACGGCCCCGCCGAGCCCCGCCCCCAGCCCCGCCATTGGCCGCGGCACCGCCCGCCCGCCAATGGCAGCCTGGGCCGTTGGGGACGTCACCGGGCGCCGGGCAGATCCCGGCTCCGCAGGTTGCGACCGAAAGCGAAAGCGCCGGAGCCGCGCGGGGCGCGGACGCGTGTTACCCCAAAAACCGGCTCTTTGCCCGCGGACCAAAGTCCAACCCCCGCGCACAGACGCGGGGCCGGGTTCGTTCCCGTCCCGCGCGGGAGGTGGCAGCTCCTGCCAAGGAACCAGCACCCGCAGGGACGGGACAGGGAACGTTTCTCCGGGAGAACCACAGGATCCCGGCGTGGGGGGGTTGAAGGGACCTCTGGAGATCAACCAGTCCGAGCCCCGCCACAGCAGGGTCATTACGTGTCCTAGTGACCAGGTCTTCCCTGGCCCTTTCAGGGCCCCATAGGCTCCTTCCATGTATGTATCATCCTTTTGAATTTGTTCTGGTTCGGTGGGGGTTTTGGTAGCGGCGAAAGGGCCCCAGGGTGGCTCCAACAAGAAGCTGAGAAGCTCCTCCTGTCCCAAAACCCAGCCAAGGAGCCATTAGAGAGGGACAATAGATGCGCCTCAGCGATTAACAAAGAAAAGGACAGCTATAACACCTGAGCAGAGCTTGGAGAGGAGATGAAGGAGGAGGAGAGCGGTGCTGGTGGTTGGTGAGGAAGAAGGGGAAGGAGGTGCCCAAGCAGAAATTTCCCTGCAGCCCATGGCGAGATGGCAGCTGTGCCCCTGCACTCATGGGGGAACGTGGTGGAACATTCCCTGGGGTCATCAGGAGGGGTGAACTTGGCCACTGGCCTTGGATTTTGTGGCCAGTGGATTTGCTGCCTGTGGACTCTGATTGCACAGCTTTGGAAGTCCCTGGGCCAGGGGAGTTGGCCGTTCCTGAAGCACCCGTGACTCTGTGGGAAGCCCAGGCTGGAGCAGCTCCGGACCTGGTGGGAAGGACTCCAGGAGGAGAGGATGATGGAGGACTCTCTCCCATGGGAGGGACCCTGTGGGGAAGCAGGGCAGGACTGTGAGGAATCCTTCTTCCTGAGGAGGAAGGACCAGGAATCACCAGCTGTGAACTGACTAAACCCCATCCCCATCCCCCTGTGCTGCTGGGGAGGGAGGGAAATGGGGAACAAAGTGATTTGGGCCCGGGAAGAAGGGAGGGGTGGGGTAACATGTGCAAGCCCTACTCTGTGTGTCGGTGTCCTGTGTGTATTTGACTAGTGTGAAATTAAACTATTATTTTTTTCCCAAAATTGGGTCTGTTTTGCCCGGGACCTTAATCAGTGAAGATCCCTCCTTGTCCTTTGTCTTGACCCATGAGCTTTGTCCTCCTCATCCCAGAGTGTGTGTGGGGGGGGAAGTTGAGTGAGCTGCCATGGGGCTGTTCCTTTGTTGTCATGTTGGACCCAAAACCAGGACAGAATTTCATCTCAGATCTTAGTTTCTTGCCAAACCTCATCTAAATCAGCAGCAATTCTCCCACTCTGAGCTTGGTACACACAGCAGCTGGTTCATGACTGTGCATTCCTGTCGCAAGCCGGTACCGGGGGGCTACCGGCTGTCAGGATACTTTTGCGACTGCCCCTCTCAATGTGGAGGGGTTTGTGAACGAGCCCGAGGGTCACACGCGGCGCTGCCTCTCACGGAGGAACGGCCACCGCGGGGCCGTATTTCAGGGGGGGAGTTAGAAAGCCCCCCCACCCCACCACGCTCAGAAATTGCCTCTGAAGCCAAGATTTACTCCACAAACTGATCGGTTTATTAAGGGTTAACACAAACCGAGGGATGATGTTTAGGGACAATGCAGGTGTGAATGGCTACCAGGGATATCAATATGTGTGTGGTGAGAAAGTGTCCTTTAGGGAGGCGATGCAAGAGGTCCTGAGCTTTTGAGGGAGAGGGTTAAGGACCAAAGGGAGGAGGGAGGAGGGAAGGAAACCCGACGCCGGTCCTCCTTAAGAGGTCGCGCTGTGTGTAGAGTGTGTGTGTGTGTGTGTGTGTGTGTGTGTGTGTGTGTGTGTGTGTGTGTGTTACCCTCCGGCGGCTTGTCCAGCGTCGGTCGGTGGCCGGAGGGCAGGACGGCAGGTCCGTGGTGTCGGAGGGGCAGCCTCTCGGCAGCGGGTGCAGCGGCCGCTGGTTTCCCCTCCAGGGCAGCAACACGGGGAGGGGGCTCCGGCCCCGACCCCAGGGCTCGGGACCCCGGCACGCTCGGCGCTGAGGCTCAGGCTGGACCCGGGGCAGGCAGGCAGGCAGGGTCCCAGCACCAGTGTCCGCAGCAGGGGGGTGTCCCAGGCAGAAAGCGTCCGAACGGGCCTCAGGGAGGAGGGAAGGGCCCACCTGCTGCCCTCGCCCCTTTGATACCCCCTGACCCACCTGTCCAGTCAGTGTCACTGTCCAGAGCCAACGAGCGTCCATCAGCCCCACGTTAGGGCGGTGACTGCCAGGGGCACAGGGTGGCTTGTCGCCCATCCTTTCTGTCCCGGGCCACAGCTGTTGTTTTGGGTTCAGTTGTCCTTGAGAAGCAAGTCTGGTTTAGTTCGTTAGCTGGGGATAATCAGGAGAGGCCTTCGCTGGCTTAAAAGGCATTTTGTTTAGACTGATGTGGGGAAGAAAAGAACAGTTTCCCACAATTCCCCTCCAGGAGAGGCTAACAACACAGCCTTTTGGGTGCCTTTGGGTAGCCATTTTTGCTGCTTCTGATACTGCTTGTAAAGCAAGGATGGCAGCAGAACTTCTGTTTCCCATCTGTTCTCTGAGGGCAGAAATGTTCCCTAGGGCCTTTTCCAACTCTCTTACTCCAGACAAGAAATAAACCATCTGGCAAAGGTGTGAAATTTTGTGGGCCTTTCTGTTAAAGGGTTGTTCCTTTTTTTTCCTGAATGATCTTGACCATGGCCTCTGGTCCCAGTCACTTAAATCTTTTTGTCACTGTGATATTGGGAGTCACAACTCCCAAAGTGCACATTCCTGACCAATTCATAGAATAATAGAGTCATGGGATCATAGGATCATAAGGTTGGAAGGGACCTCAAAGATCAAGTTCCAACCCCCCTGCAGGGATCCCCACCACTAGACCAAGTTGCACAAAACCTCCTCCAACCTGGCCTTAAAAACCTTCAGGGATGGGGCAACAACAACCTCCCTGGGCAACCCATTCCAGTTCCTCACCACCCTTAGAGTGAAGAATTTCTTCCTAATGCCTAACCTAAATCTCCTCTCTCTCGGTTTAAAACCATCACCCCTTGTCCTGCCACTATGTCCTCTGATGAAAAGCCCAGAGGCAGAGCTTTTCATGCTTTTTTCCCACATGACTGATACCAACCCCTACCTTTTGGGACGTTCCAATATCCATCCTTCTGGTTCTTTCTTTGTAATTGCATTGACAAATCACAGTGTGGAGAATGTCCCACTTATTATTGCCAGGTGTCTCAGTCTTATGTGTTGTCACACATCTAAAATCTGAAAGATTGGGATACCGTAAATCTCATATTTGAAGATCGGCTTCCTTACTTCCTGGGAACTTTGGTCTTACCCACAAATTATCCCAGGAGGTATTAACAGGAATTGACATCCTTACTAAGGGTACTCCCTTAGTACTATGTTCTGGAAAATGGGAACACAGCCAGCAATTTGTTCAATTGGCTATTTCTCATAGTTTTCCCATTAATTTCCACACAAAAATTGTAATTCCACCCTTCCTGGTTCCTGTTAGTCTTCTGGCTTGGGAAGACAAGGTGAAAAAGTCACCATAGTCCCTTCATTGCTAGAGTTTAGAACAGTAGTGTACCTGTGTAGAGACATACACAAAATAATCAATATTATTCCTAAAAAAACCCAATATTGAAAACTCCTCCATATATTCACTCTGAATGTGAAGCTGATTTAATATCAGTCTCAGATGAAATTCATCCAGTGACCCTTTTGATTTTGGTTTGTAAAGGGTTATCTGCTTGAGGCATCACTGCTCGCTTGTCTCCGTGTCCTGCTCTCTTGATCTGTGTGTGATGAATCCAAGGCTGGATTGCATCCATCTTCACAGCACTGCACGTTGTTAACAGGACTTGGAACAGTCCTTTCCACTTTTCCTCTAGAGGTTCGTCACTCCACCTTGGCAGGTAAACGTGGTCTCCATGTTGAGAGGGATGGACTGGAGAGTCGAGTCTCAGGGGCGCTCTCAGCTGCAAGTGCCTGTCAAGAGAACGCAAGAGTTTCCCTAAAGATATTAGACAGTCTTTAACATTCTGATTTCCAACCAAGGATATTGGTTTTGGTTCATCACTATTTACCATATAAGGGTTCCTGTACATAACCTTGGAAGGACTTACCTTTCTTTTGACTTTGGGATCACTCTTGCCCTCAACTGGGCCAAAGGTAAAGCCATCCAGCCACTTCATCCAACCACTTCATATTAGTTTCCTGACAAATTTTACTGATGTCTCTTTAAGGTCTGATTCATTCTCTCTGTCTACCCACTGGACTGTGGTCTCCAGGGGGTATGCAAATCCCACCTTACGCCCCAAACCCTCACTAAATCTTGTATCCCTTTTATTATAAACGGGGTCCCCTGTGAAGGATGAAACCTGGGGAGCAAAACTTGGAGCACTGCTCAATTAATGGGAGGAGATATTCTGGCCCTTGTAGGTCATAAACTGTGGGAGTAGAATGCAGCCAACTGAAGTGGAAAAGCACTGGCCCTGAGAAGCAGACAGTAAGAAGCCACAGTAAATCTAACTGAGGCTGTGTTAGCAGAGGAACGTGCTAAGCCTGAGTTTAGATAAGGAAGCTTGTGCTTAGCTAAAAAAGTAGCATTTTTGACAAAGGCAGCCAATGAGGAGCTGTGCTTGGGTCATGACTGGCATGTGAACAGGTTAAGGGAACCAATGAAACAGGAACAGGATTCGCGTGGACAGTGAAAATGTGCATAAAAGGCAGCCTGTGTATAAAATAAGCAACATTTTGCTTGCATCAAGCTGTGTCCCATCTCTCAATTGCCACAAATTGGTGACCCTGACGTGATGGGTTATGATCCGCCCGACTGGGCGGTCTGCGGCGAGCCCCGCGGGACCTTGACTGAGCCGCTGAGAGGACGCGGGAGCTGTGCTGAAATCCCTCCGGAGCTGGGAGGTGAGCTGTGGGGAACATGAGGAATCAAGTATCTCCCCCAGAAAGAGACATTTATGATTTAATGAAGGGTCTCCTTAAAAAACGTGGGAGGAACATTCCCGAGCACGACCTTAAAACGATGCTTAAGTGGGTGCAGATAAAAATACCCACCGTGACCGCATGTGGTGTTTTTACACGGGAACTTTGGGGCGAAGTTGGGGTTAAACTGTGGGACGCGGCAACAGCCGGGAATGTGGAGGCGCAGCGCTTGCTCCAGTGGTGGAGGGGGATATTTGAGACTTTGAAAGCCCAAGAACAGGGCGTAGGACTGCAAGCTGCTGCTTCTGCGGAAACCCCTGCGGTGCCTCCCTTGTTACCCTCAGGAGGATCACCTCCTGAACCCGTGCCGGGAAATCCGCCCCAATGTTCCAAACTTTTGGATGCGTATGCAGTGGGTCATACTCCAGATAGCCCCATAGCCCCAGGTCCTATCAACCCAAAGGATGAGCCAGACCTGTATCCCCCCGATCCACGCGATGTGTGGGCTTCTATAAGACAGCAGGCTCTAAAAGAGGGAGACCTGGACACTGAGAAAATCGTTGCTCTTGTCACGTACCAAGCCCGGAGGGGGGGGGGTGAAATCCGCAATGGGAAGCCCTGTCTTTTTCGGTCATTAAGGAGCTCCGCCGCACCGTCACAGAACACGGGCTTTCCTCCCCATATTTTGCCAGCCTCCTTGCTTCGGTGTTTGACACGTATGTAATGACTCCTCATGATTTAAAGTCGCCAGCACAGCTGCTACTGACCCCGACTCAGTATTCGCTATGGGACTTGAATTGGAGGAGGGGGCTTCAGGCCCTTCTCTTAACATATGTGGGGCATAACAATGCAGCACTGGCCGCGCTTACCCTTGAACACCTTACTGGTACAGGTCAGCACACAGACCCAGTGGCCCAGGCTCAAGACTGTCCGCGGGAAGCCCTTGAAGCAGTTCACGAAGAGGCTAGAAAAGCCTTTCTCAAGGTCCCTGACTCACAAAGACCACAAAAGGCTTTTACCACCATTATTCAGCAACCCTGAGAGCCTTATATGCAGTTTATTGATAGCTTGAAACAGGCTTTGGAGCGTCAAATTGACAACTCGGAAGCTAAGGAAATACTGTTGTTAAAGCTAGCTGTTGAAAATGCTAATGCTGATTGTAAAAAGCTGTTGAATTCCCTGCCTAATCAAAATCCTACTTTGGTTGAGATGGCTGAAGCCTGTAACAGGATAGGTACTGTAGATGATAAATATGAGGCTATGGCCACAGCTTTTGCAACTGTGAAAGGTCCATCAGGCGCAGGGAATTGTTATGGGTGTGGGAAACCAGGACACCTGAAAAAAGACTGTTTGGCAACAAAAGGGGGGGCTAGACCTAGAGCCCCTGGGATCTGTCCAAGATGCCAGAAAGGACATCATTATACTAATCAGTGTCATCTAAGTGTGACTTCCCGGGACAGCTGCTGCAGGGAAACTGCTCACGGAGCCCGGGTCGGCGTCGCGCGCAGACACAAGTGCTACGGCTGATGTCACAGCCTCAGCAGAGGCTCAAGGCTTCACCCAGCAGCAGCTGGCAGCGCCAGGCTGGAACTGGCAACCTCCCACACAGTAATGTTACTTGACTCTTCTGCTCATTTACTGTCAATAAATGTTTCAGGACCTTTACCCGCCTAGCATGGAGGCACTTTTGTTAGGAAGATCCTCTACATCATTGTCAAGACTCTTTGTATTACCTGGGGTCATTGACTCTGACAGTAATGAAGAAAGTAAAATCATGGCATGGACCCCGTTTCCTCCCTGTACAGTGCTGAAAGGTACTCATATAGCACAATTGATATTGATTCCTAGGGGGGAAAACCCTTCTTCCACCTATGAACCACAACAAAGGCGGGGAGGGTTTGGATCCACAGGGAACCTACAGATTTTATGGGTGCAATCCATTTCACAAAAATGCCCTATGTGTCAATGTATCCTTATCTATAAAGGACAACAAGTAGCATTAAGTGGAATAATAGACACTGGAGCTGGTGTAACAGTCATTTCTTGGGCCAAGTGGCCCCCACGATGGCCTCTTGCTGATGTATCTCAAGCATTGGCCGGAATAGGGGGAACTGGCAACAGCCACCAGAGTATGGAGTTGATTCAAATCCGGAGCCCAGAAGGGCATATGACCTCTGTGAAACCCTTTGTATAACCTGTCCCTATGGTTTTATGGGGGCCTGATGTGTTGTCACAATGGGGGATTTCTATTCAGACCCATTTTAGAGGGGATCATTGAAGTGTGCAACACCCGACAGCTGACTTGGAAAACAAACACTCCTGTTTGGGTAGATCAATGGCCCCTACCACTAGAAAAGCTTCGCAGCATTCAAGAACTAGTCATGGAACAGTTAAAGAGGGGGCATATTGTGCCTTCCACTAGTCCATGGAATTCACCAGTTTTTGTTATTAAAAACCAAACTGGCAGGTGCCACTTGCTCCATGACTTAAGAAAAATTAATGACACTATGGAAGATATGGGAGCCCTCCAGCGGGGGCTCCCCTCTCCTACTATGATTCCCAGACTTTGGCATCTAACTGTTATTGATCTTAAAGATTGCTTTTTCAATATCCCATTGCATCTGGACGATGCTCCTAAATTTGCCTTTTCAGTCCCAAGCATCAATATGCAAGCTCCATTACAAAGATATCACTGGGTTGTTCTGCCACAGGGAATGAAGAACAGCCCTACAATCTGTCAGTGGTACATGGCTAGGGTACTTAGTCCTGTTCGGGCTGCAGTGCCTGATGCATTATTATATCACTACATGGGTGATATCCTCATGGCTGCACAACACCAGGAATCATGGAGAAAGCTTTAGCCCTTGTCACGGCTGCTGTTCCTAAAGCAGGCCTTCGTATTGTGCCAGAAAGGTTCAGAAAACATCGCCCTGGAAGGATATAGGTTGGCGCATAAGAGCTCAGACCATAACCTCTCAGCCCTTACAGATAAAGACAAACATTGAGACCCTGCATGATGCACAGAAATTATTGGGAACAATAAACTTGGTCCGACCCCTTTTAGGAACCTCCAATGCAGAACTAGCCCCTTTGTTTGCCCTGTTAAAAGGGGACACTGACTTACGTTCTCCTCGCAGTCTTAGCCCAGAAGCTGCTCAATCTTTACAGAAGGTTCCCATGGCAATAATGGTCAGGCAAGCACATCGACGGGCTCCTGAGTTGCCTTTTCACCTTATTCTCTTAAATCCCGCCCGGCAGCCTCATGCGCTAATATTTCAGTGGGATCCCCAAATGTCAGATCCCCTGCTCTTTATTGAGTGGGTCTTTTTATCAAACCAGCCAACAAAAACTATCTTAACCCAGCACGAGATGTTCACCTTTTTGATGGTTAAGGCCAGGCAACATTTGTTGTTGCTGGCGGGCGTGGACTTTCGCTGTATTTGTTTGCCTGTTACCAATATCTATCTGCAGTGGCTAAACCAGCGGTCAGACACGTTTGCTATGGCATTGGCAGATTATACAGGCCAAGTTACATCCCACCCACCTCAGCACAGGCTTTTTACCACTGCCTTTAATTTGGTACCTCTGCCTAAAAGAAGCGACCAGCCATTACAAGCCCTTACAGTTTTTACAGACGGGTCTGGGAGGTCACACAAATCTGTCATTTTATGGTGGGATTCTCAGTCTAATCGATGGGACTCAGGTGTAACTACTGTTCCCGGACCCCCTCAAGTTGTGGAACTAGCTGCAGTTGTTTGGGCTTTTCAAAGGTGGACTGCCCCACTTAACCTTATCACTGATTCAGCTCATGTTGCTGGAGTTGCTGAGCGGGCCGAAGCAGCATCACTGCGTGATGTGTCACAACCTGATCTATTTGTTTTGTTACAGGAATTTATTTTTCTTTTAGACTCACGGCCTCACCCCTATTTTATCGTGCATGTAAGGTCACACACTTCTCTACCTGGCTTTATTGCAGAAGGAAATAGACAGGCCGACTTAATGACCTTACCAGTACAGGTATTGCCAGATTGCAGTGCACCAGCTAAACTTAGTCACTCCTTTTTTCATCAAAATGCAGGAGGGTTAAAATGACAGTTTGGGCTCTCTTCACGGCAAGCATCTAATATTGTTGCTGTTTGCCCTGACTGTGAAAGACATTCCCTTCCTTCAGTAGCAAGGGGGGGTGAATCCCAGAGGTTTACAAAGATTACAGTTGTGGCAAATGGATGTTACACATTGTCCAGAGTTTGGCAGGTTAAAATATGTGAACTCGTCTATTAATACCTTCTCTGGTGCTTTGTTTGCTTCTTGTCATACAGGTGAAAAAGCACCTTACGCGTGCCTGTGCCACCTTGGGCTTTTCCTCCCAGATAAAAACGGATAATGGCCCAGCATATGTCTCAAAGACAGCAAATGACTTCTTTGCCTTATGGGGTATAACACATATCACTGGTATTCCTCATTCCCCTATGGGCCAGTCCTTGATTGACAGATCTCATCAATCTTTAAAGCACATTTTGCAACAACAAAAAGGGGGATTGGGGACTGCCACCCCTGAGGAACGATTACAGAAAGCTTTGTATGTTTTTAATTGCTCTTTAATAAATGAAAATCCTCCAATAGTTCTGCATTTTAATGGAAATGCCTCCCTTGAGGCACGGACTAAGGCTCCTGTATTGATTCATGATCCTGAAACAGGTAAGGTTTTGGGACCTTATCCTCTTGTCACATGGGGAAGAGGTTCTTCTTGTGTTTCCACAGAGAAAGGCCCCAGATGGATCCCAGCAAAGAATGTGAGGCCCTTTCGTGAACCCTTACTG
Organism: Apus apus; assembly: GCF_020740795.1. Classification (NCBI taxonomy): domain Eukaryota; kingdom Metazoa; phylum Chordata; class Aves; order Apodiformes; family Apodidae; genus Apus; species Apus apus. Next base: position 669,461 of record NW_026248848.1, on the reverse strand, counting down.
CAGTCAATGCACAGCAACCCCGGCCCTGCATCTGTTCATCAAACACCTGAAACCTCTGATGCTGTTGACAACTGAGAAATCATCAGAACATTTGGGAAGGACTTTATTCTGACTCTTATAGCCATTGGGAACACGATTGGTCGTTTGGTTTTAATAATAATGGGAATAAAGCCCCAAATTCTTTTGGGGCAACCCCCTTCCTGAGGAGAATGTATGGATTACATTGGCAAACCTGACGGGACATGATACCTTTGGCTACTGCCTCTCCAAGAAGCCCCTTTTCCACGTCTCATTGGGTTGCCGCTGGACAAATGGCCAGTGCCAATGGCGCAGCAGACCATGGTCCAGGGCAGTAACCCTGCTAAGGTTTGGGATGGATGGACCCCCTATCTCCCACGTGCCAAATTAGAACCACAAGAGATTGAGCTTTTGGGATCAGTAAAAATGGATTTTTGTGTCCAATTTAATTATAGGGGAAAAAATTAATCTAGAGTATGGGATGTTTCTTCAGCTCACTCCATTTTTAGAAATGAAAGTGTTTGGTGCAATTATACAGCACCAAAAACATCTAAGTCCAGTAACATTCCCTTGCAATTCCCACCAGGAATGTTTTTTATTTGTGGAGACAGAGCCTGGCCCGCCATCCCTTCTTACATAAAAGGGAGTCCCTGTAGTTTGGGATGCCTTTCCCTAATAACCCCTAACACATCTATGATTTTACAGCATCGTTTTCCTCATGGAAGGAAACGTGGCATTCACGCGTTACCCCTGAATGTGATGATAACCTGAAGTTTTGGTCTCGGGCCCCACCCTGGGCCGCATCCTTTTTTGTGCCAGGGGTTGCAGCTGCAAAAGCATTAGGGCTTTTAAATAAGCTCAGGTGCTGGTTTGCTAAACAAACTAATGCTACTAGTGAAGCATTGTCGGGTCTTTGTTAGATGTGTTCGCCATGCTACACTGCAAAATAGAGCTGCCAGAGACTTTTTGCTTTTAGCACAAGGACACGGTTGTGAAGATTTTGAGGGCATGTGTTGCATGAACCTGTCTGACCATTTGGAATCTACACATGCCAGCATCCAGCGGCTAAAGGACAGGGTTTCAAAACTCCGGGAAGAGGATCATTGGGATTGGTTGGACAAACTTTTTGGGGGATGGGGGCTGACAGGCTGGTTTAGGAGCTTGGTGAAAACTGTTGTATACGCTTTAGCTGTTTTTATTCTTTTACTGGTCTTCTTGCCCTGTATGTTACAGTGTTTACAAAAGATAATTGTGAACTCAGTGAAGCAGGTTCTTTTTGTACAACAGAAACAGAGTTTTGTACAACAGAGGAAACCTAGGGAGCAAAACTCAGAGCACTGCTCAATTAATGGGAGGAGATATTCTGGCCCTTGTAGGTCGTAAAACCATGGGAATAGAATGCAGCTCAGTGAGGTGGAAAAGCACTGGCCCTGAGAACCTGACAGTAAGAAGCCACAGTAAATCTAACTGAGGCTGTGTTAGCAGAGGAACGTGCTAAGCCTGCGTTTAGATAAGGAAGCTTGTGCTTAGCTAAAAAAGTAGCATTTTTGACAAAGGCAGCCAATGAGAAGCTGTGCTTGGGTCATGACTGGCATGTGAACAGGTTAAGGGAACCAATGAAACAGGAACAGGATTCGCGTGGACAGTGAAAACGTGCATAAAAGGCAGCCTGTGTATAAAATAAGCAGCATTTTGCTTGCATCAAGCTGTGTCCCGTCTCTCAATCACCGTGTGTCCATTTTTCTGCCAGTTATCATAATCCTCATGCTGTTTTCTTGCTGTGAACTTCTCTGCTAGAGCAAGAGGCCTGTTCCAGTCTGTCCTTGGCTAAATCAGCAAAAAGACACCACTCTGGCTTTGCTGGCTTGAAAGGCATTTTGTTTATTCTGATGTGAGGAGAGAGAAGACGGACCATTCCTCACAGAAGCTCCACCATCTGATCATCTACCAGAGACTGAGAAGCAATTTGCTCTTTCCACCCACGGCTCCTGTCATCTTATAGGGAACCACCGGCAGTGGAAAGCTGCCCTGTGGAGTCCTGCACGACTGGTTGCACAAGAGCTGAAGGAGAAGGTGAATTGAGTCAGTTTGCAGAGGTCAAAGCCATCCAGCAGGCTTTGGACATTGCTGAGCCAGAGGGGTGGCCGAGACTCTGACACATGGATGGCAGCAAATCCTGTGGTACTCCAGAAAGAATTGTCAGACAATGGGACTCATTTCAAAAACAGTCTTGTGACTGACTGGGCTAGAGAAAATGGTATCCAGGGGATCTACCATATCCCATAATGTGCACAAGCCTCAGGGGAAGTTGAAAGGTACAATGGTTTGTTGAAAGCTACCCTGAAGACAATGGGTGGAGGAACTTTCAAAAACTGGGACAAAACTTTGGCAAAGACCACCTGGTTAGTTAATACCAGGGGATCTATCAGTCGGGCTGGTCCTGCTCAGTCAGACCTTTTACACCCTGCAGATGGGGATAAAGTCCCTGTGGAGTGTGAAAGAATCTTGTTGGGTAAAAGTGTCTGGGTCTATCCTGCTTCAGGCAAAGGGAAACCTGTCCGGGGTGCTGCTTTTGCTCAGGGACCGGGACATACCTGGTGTGTGATGATGGAGGATGGAGAAGGACAATGTGTACATGAAGGTAACCTGACTCTGGGGGAGAATCCTTAATTTGACAGCTGGTAAAACATAGAGCCTATATGTAGTATATGGTATGGAATAAGGGGGGGAATGCCCTGGTTTGAGCCAGGATGAAGCCAATTTTCCTTTTACTGATTTTTTTTTTCCTTTAGAGAGCTCTCTTTCATCCAGCAGCAAGTTTTCTAACTAGTGCACTGATAACCCTGGAATGTTTATGTTACTGCTGAGACACCAAGGTCACTTTGCTCTGGGACCTCAGACACTGTGGGAGCTGAAGAGTTGTACCTGTAAGCCCCTTAGGGAGCAGTGGACTAGATGGACAGCAAAGTTGGCCAGAGATGTTCCATACATAGATATATACATAGGGCTTGGTGTAAGGTCAGGGATCATGGGAGTCAAGCCCCTTCCTGCTTGTTCTTCCCTTCTCTTCCGTCCATGACCAGGGTCTGCGGAGGACTCAATCCATCCATCCATCCATCCATCCATCCATCCATCCATCCATCCATCCATCCATCCATACCTACATACATACATCCAGGGGGGGGCCTGGGTCCCCGCCCGCGCTCACCGCCCACGTCCGCGGTGAGGGTCACGTCGCCGTGCAACAGCATCCCCACCATCAGCACGATGCCCACGATCGCCACCACCCCCAGCACCACCGCCCCCGCCGCCATCGCGCTGCTCCGCTGCGGGGCTGATGGCGCCGGGACCCGCCGGGACCCGCCCGCGGGCCCTGATTGGTCCCTTCGTGTCCATGTTCACCAATGGCAGCTCGAGGAGCCTCAGACGTCACGTGCAGAACCGAAACCGAAAGCAGCGCAGCCTCCGCGGGGGGGCAGGGCAGGAAGAGGGGACCCCATAGACGGCCGGGGAACCCCCCGAGACCCGCCGGTTCCCTCGGCCCGGGAGCCCACGGGTCAGCACAGCCCTCATCCCCCCGGACCCCTCCTCAGGGACCGAGACCCCCCCCAGCCCCGCTTCTTCTGTCACCCCCAACCCCAGACCCACCCCCGGGACCCGATTGGTCGCGCAAACCAGGGCCCGCCAATGGCAGCTCGAGGAGCCTCAGACGTCACCGGTCACCGGCAGATCCCGCTTCTTCAAGGTTAAACTCGGAAGGACCCGGAGGCGGCGGGAGGGGCGGGAGATGGGGGGGAACAGGGGAAGCCCCCGACGGTCCCGGGGCCCGCTGGAACGTTCACCCCGTGAGCCCCCTCGGGTCCGCCCAGCCCTCCGCACCCCCGGACCCGTCCTCAGAGACCGAGACCCTCCCCCAGCCCCGCTTCTTCTGTGTCGCCCCCAGCCGGGGTCACCCTGGACCGCACCGGGGCTCCCCGGGCTCCGTCGTCTGGTCACCCCGGGGGAGACCCAGGCGTCCGGCGCCCCACGGCCCCTTGGGGCTGGCTTGGCACCAAGTGTCCCTCGTTCTGCTGTCCCTCCCTCCCCCTATCCTCCTCCTGTTGTCCATCATTCCCAGTGTCCCTCGTTCCCGCTGCCCCTCGTTGCCCCCATCCTGCTCAGGGCTCCGCTGCCCCCTCTGCCCACCCCGGCCCAGCCCAGCGTGTCCCCGCAGCCCCACAGCACCCGGGAGGTTGTGGGCAGGGGGTGAGAAGGGGACAAGCAGACGCTTCGAGGGGCTTCAAGTGTCAGGACATCCCAGCTGTGCCGTCACCTTGGGGACACGTCCCCGTGTTGAGGCAGAAGCCACTGCCCCAGCAGTCACCCCCACTCCCACAGTCGCACACCCACCACCCCAGCCTGGAACTGCTGGGACCCCAGTCCCTTTGCAGCAGCGGCTCCAGCCCACAGGTGCCCCTCCCCACTCCTCGCTCACACACTCACTAGATTAATGATAATCACAATTTATTCGGATGGTGCAGCAGGAAATCAGCTCGAGCTGGGTGCCCCTGGAGAGGGAGGGACATACAACTCCCCGGCAATTACACCCTTCCCATGTCGAGTTCCCTCCCCTCCCCTGGCTGTCGGGCCAACAGCTGCACTGGGGGCTGGAGCCTCCTTGTTCCTCATTGGATCCTCTCCCTGTCTCTGGGTGGGGCTGTTCCTTTTCTTATCTCCACGATGCCACTTTTGCTCGTGAATGTTTTCACTTCATCTGTTCATCACTGACTTGCAGGCAGGCAACCAGACAGGGGACTTGAACCACAAGCCAGAGCTCTCCTAAAATTCCCAAAAAACCTCTCCTACACGTACCAAAACACTGGTCACAATTCACTAGGAGGGAACAAACTTCAAGTTACCCCATGACAACCTAAGGGCCTGAGTCTGTTACTCGCCCCCTGGGGGGGAGACCAAGGGCGGAGTCCCCAGAAACTCCTGGGTGGGCTGCTGGAGCCCAGGCACCGAGAGCTCCCCCGCGACGGCAGGCACCGAGTCAAGGGCCAGTACCAACCAGGCGTCCCAGCTGAGCCACCAGAAAACTGTTGACATTTTAAGATGGCTCCGGAAACGCAGACAAAGAGACCAGGGTTAAGCAGGGGACACTGTTCTTTATTGCAGGTTTGTGCACAGATGGATGCTTTTTGCATTCACACAAATCAAGCACACCAAAGGAGATATTTAATTACATCCTTGTAGACAAAAACATAATTAGTAAGTTTCCTCCTTACGCTGATTAGTTAGAGACTTATTGATAGCTACAATGTGGTTACATCAGTTTAGCAGACAGTGCGCCCCTCCCCCACCCCCCAGAGACCCCTGCACAACAACATCCTCTCAGGCAGTTGTAGAGAGCAGGAAGGTCCCCCCCTCAGCCTCCTTTTCTCCACGCTGAACACCCCAGTTCACTCAGATGCAACAAGGATTAAAAGAAAGACAGGATCAGCTGGGCCTTGGTGCTGCCAGGGTCCAGAGTCAGGAATGCTGCCAGGGATGGAGAAGAAAGGGGCATTCAGGAGGACATCACCCCCCAGGAAAGCCCCACTCCAGCTGGGACAAGCCCCAGCATCACACAGCTGCCTCTGGCCTGGGCTGGGCAGCACAGACATCACCACATCTTCCTGCTTGGGAAAACCTGGCCTTGTGCTGGGGGCCTGGGCCCTCCTTTGGAGCTTCAGGACCCCCAGAGGGAGCTCAGCTCACATTTCCCACCCCCTTTCAGCACTATTTTGGCTACAAAGGACTTTGCTGGAGCCCTCCCTTCTGCTCCCTCTTGTCCCCATCGTGTTTTTCCTGGGAAAAGAGGAAAACCAGCAGCAAGCAGAGCTGTCCCCTCCCAGAATGGGGGGAAATCCGCCCCCCATCAACCCACTCGTGCTCCACAGTACCTGGAAATCTCATCCTTGTCCCTCAGAGGGCGTTGGGACAATTACTTGGAGTCTTTGCGAAAGCCTCCCCGTCGTGCTCTGAACTTTCCCCTCCGCCCACCTGCATGGAAACGTTTCCCCTTAGATCTGGGACTCCGGGACCCTCCCTCCTCCCCCTGCACCCCAGCAATACGGGGGTGGTGCTGAGCTGGCTGTGCCCAGAGGGTCCCTCTGTCCCAATTCACAGGTGCCAACCAGCTCTGCACAGGAGGGCACGGGGGTCCCTGTTGTCCCGCTGCCCAAGAGCCCGGGTAGGGGGTCCAGGGGAGCAGGTCGGGGGGCGGGGGGAAGGTGCAGCAGGATGTGACTGGGGGGGGATGTGACTCTTGTGTCCGGGAGGGGGTCCGAGTTCCCAGGGAAAGGAGCCCGGGGGTCCCGGCGTCAAGATTAGGGGATGTCTGGGGCGTGGGAGAAACGGGGCGCCCGGGAAGGGGGGTCCAAGAGGGGTGCGGGGAAGGGGGAACGGGGCGGGGGAACTGAGGTGCGGAGCGGGCACCCGGCCGGGCGGCCCGCGGGGGCTTCAAACGGACGGACAGGGGGGTCTCTGCCTGGGGGGAGTTCAGAGGGACCCGGCGAGCAAGGACGGAAGGCGGTGCAGGGACGGGGAACCGCGGTGCCCGGGGAAGGGGGTGCAGGGGGTTCCCGGTGCCCAGGGGGTGCCTGGGTCCCCGCCCGCGCTCACCGCCCACGTCCGCGGTGAGGGTCACGTCGCCGTGCAACAGCATCCCCACCATCAGCACGATGCCCACGATCGCCACCACCCCCAGCACCACCGCCCCCGCCGCCATCGCGCTGCTCCGCTGCGGGGCTGATGGCGCCGGGACCCGCCGGGACCCGCCCGCGGGCCCTGATTGGTCCCTTCGTGTCCATGTTGACCAATGGCAGCTCGAGGAGCCTCAGACGTCACGTGCAGAACCGAAACCGAAAGCAGCGCAGCCTCCGCGGGGGGGCAGGGCAGGAAGAGGGGACCCCATAGACGGCCTGGGAACCCCCCGAGACCCGCCGGTTCCCTCGGCCCGGGAGCCCACGGGTCAGCACAGCCCTCATCCCCCCGGACCCCTCCTCAGGGACCGAGACCCCCCCCAGCCCCGCTTCTTCTGTCACCCCCAGACCCAGCCCCGGGACCCGATTGGACGCGCAAACCCAGGGCCCGCCAATGGCAGCTCGAGGAGCCTCAGACGTCACCGGTCACCGGCAGATCCCGCTTCTTCAAGGTTAAACTCGGAAGGACCCGGAGGCGGCGGGAGGGGCGGGAGATGGGGGGGAACAGGGGAAGCCCCCGACGGCCCCGGGGCCCGCTGGAACGTTCACCCCGTGAGTCCCCTCGGGTCCGCCCAGCCCTCCGCACCCCCGGACCCGTCCTCAGAGACCGAGACCCCCCCCCAGCCCCGCTTCTTCTGTGTCTCCCCCAGCCGGGGTCACCCTGGACCGCACCGGGGCTCCCCGGGCTCCGTCGTCTGGTCACCCCGGGGGAGACCCAGGCGTCCGGCGCCCCACGGCCCCTTGGGGCTGGCTTGGAATCAAGTGTCCCTCGTTCTGCTGCCCCTCATTCCCCCCATCCTGTTCCTGTTGTCCATCATTCCCAGTGTCTCTCGTTCCCGCTGCCCCTCATTCCCCCCATCCTGTTCCTGTTGTCCATCATTCCCAGTGTCTCTCGTTCCCGCTGCCCCTCGTTGCCCCCATCCTGCTCAGGGCTCCACTGCCCCCTCTGCCCACCCCGGCCCAGCCCAGCGTGTCCCCGCAGCCCCACAGCACCCGGGAGGTTGTGGGCAGGGGGTGAGAAGGGGACAAGCAGACGTTTCGAGGGGCTTCAAGTGTCAGGACATCCCAGCTGTGCCGTCACCTTGGGGACACGTCCCCGTGTTGAGGCAGAAGCCACTGCCCCAGCAGTCACCCCCACTCCCACAGTCGCACACCCACCACCCCAGCCTGGAACCGCTGGGACCCCAGTCCCTTTGCAGCGGCGGCTCCAGCCCACAGGTGCCCCTCCCCACTCCTCGCTCACACACTCACTAGATTAAAGATAATCACAATTTATTCAGATGGTGCAGCAGGAAATCAGCTCGAGCTGGGTGCCCCTGGAGAGGGAGGGACATACAACTCCCCGGCAATTACACCCTTCCCATGTCGAGTTCCCTCCCCTCCCCTGGCTGTCGGGCCAACAGCTGCACTGGGGGCTGGAGCCTCCTTGTTCCTCATTGGATCCTCTCCCTGTCTCTGGGTGGGGCTGTTCCTTTTCTTATCTCCACGATGCCACTTTTGCTGGTGAACGATTTCACTTCATCTGTTCAGAATCACAGAATCGTTCTGGTTGGAACATACCTGCTTGTTCTTCCCTTCTCTCCCACCAATGACCAACATCTGGGGAGGACTCCATCCATCCATCTGTCCATCCATCCATCCATCAATACCCACTGATCCGCAGGCTCATGCACTCCTGACCCTCATCACTCTCCCCTCAGCTCCTGGCTGCTCTGCCCTCTCTCCAGCAGCTCTGGGACATTTCGGGGCTGCTCACAGCTCAGGAGATGCTGGGGGAGCTGCTGGGGGTGGGGGAAGGCAAGAGGGGTTTCACATTCCTGAACACACCTGTGTAGAATTGTACATATTTATTTTATCCTGCGTGTTTCATTCAAGCTGTCTAGTTTAGTTTTCAATCCAGAAGAGTCTCTCTCCCTCATTCTCTCTCTCCTTCCCTACCTGGGTGGGAGGGGGAGGGGATCCAGAGCGTTATTGTCGCTGGTTCAGCTGCCGATCCCAAGTCAAACAATGACACATCTCCTGGAGTATGTCCTCTTTTTTGCTTCTCCCAGTGGTGGCTTTGGCTGGATTTTAGGATTCCTTTTCAAACACAGTTCACGCTTCCTGGTCATGCTTTTGGCTATGCTGAGAATCCCTGCTCCAATAATGTAGGTCTGCTAGGGTTTCTGCCCCCACGTGCATTTGTTGATGAGCTCCTTGCATCACCTCCTTCATTACTACAGATGTCACTATAAGTCATTTATCTGGCACTACCCACCACCTGCTCTCCATCTTGGTCACTTTCAGTAATTCTGCTAACTTGTCATCTTCTGGCCCACAGGCAGGAGGAGTGTCTATCTCAGATACTTCCCAGGCACGAAAGCCAGTAAGTTCCTGCTGCCCTGTTTGCTGCCTGATCTGCACAATTACTTCCCCATTACTTCAGGTGCATTCCCAAACACATGGGCCTTGCCATGCATGATTGCCACCTGCTTGGGCAAGTTTGTTGAGTAGCAATCTCAAAATGAGCTCCCCCTATTTTATAGAGGCACCTTGTGATGATAAGTCCTCTTTCCTTTCAAATGGCTCTGTGTGCCTGTCCTACTTTTCCCTCTTACAGAACAACCTAAGTGGCAAAATGGTACCAGAATTAACTGTTTGAAGCTGTGGCCATTCTCTCCCCATCTTTCAGGGTGGACACCAATCATTACAATACCTGAAGAAGTCTATGCAGGCAAGGCTTTTATTCCCAAACCTTTTCTGATTTTACTAGAACACATCTCAAAGGTGAGTTCTGGTAATGTCACCACCTGCTGAAGATGCACTACCTATTCTGACAACACAAATACAAGACATTAACAATTACCAGACACCAGTAAAATGATGAGACATTTACACACACAAAAAGAAGTAATCCTATGAACAAAGCACAAATCTCAAGAAACCAAGTTACCAAACCAAACCAAACAGAGGACTTCAACCCCAAAGCCAGCCAGAGACTCAGACCCCAAACCAGGTAGAGGACTTGAACCTCAAACCAAACCTGGGTGTTCCCCAAGCTTGGGTCCAACAGAACTTACTACAGAAGACTCGATCCCCTGGGGACCCTTTTGGCCCAACATCGTGAGGATTTCATCACTGACTTGCAGGCAGGCAGCCAGACAGGGGACTTGAACCAGAAACCAGAGCTCTCCTAAAATTCCCAGAAAACCTCTCCTACACATACCAAAACACTGGTCACAATTCACTAGGAGGGAACAAACTTCAAGTTACCCCATGACAACCTAAGGGCCTGAGTCTGTTACTCGCCCCCTGGGGGGGGAGACCAAGGGCGGAGTCCCCAGAAACTCCTGGGTGGGCTGCTGGAGCCCAGCACCGAGAGCTCCCCCGCGACGGCAGGCACCGAGTCAAGGGCCAGTACCAACCAGGCGTCCCAGCTGAGCCACCAGAAAACTGTTGACATTTTAAGATGGCTCCGGAAACGCAGACAAAGAGACCAGGGTTAGGCAGGGGACACTGTTCTTTATTGCAGGTTTGTGCACAGATGGATGCTTTTTGCATTCACACAAATCAAGCACACCAAAGGAGATATTTAATTACATCCTTGTAGACAAAAACATAATTAGTAAGTTTCCTCCTTACGCTGATTAGTTAGCAACTTATTGATAGCTACAATGTGGTTACATCAGTTTAGCAGACAGTGCGCCCCTCCCCCACCCCCCAGAGACCCCTGCACAACAACATCCTCTCAGGCAGTTGTAGAGAGCAGGAAGGTCCCCCCCTCAGCCTCCTTTTCTCCACGCTGAACACCCCAGTTCACTCAGATGCAACAAGGATTAAAAGAAAGACAGGATCAGCTGGGCCTTGGTGCTGCCAGGGTCCAGAGTCAGGAATGCTGCCAGGGACGGAGAAGAAAGGGGCATTCAGGAGGACATCACCCCCTGGGAAAGCCCCACTCCAGCTGGGACAAGCCCCAGCATCACACAGCTGCCTCTGGTCTGGGCTGGGCAGCACAGACATCACCACATCTTCCTGCTTGGGAAAACATGGCCTTGTGCTGGGGGCCTGGGCCCTCCTTTGGAGCTTCAGGACCCCCAGAGGGAGCTCAGCTCACATTTCCCACCCCCTTTCAGCTCTATTTTGGCTACAAAGGACTTTGCTGGAGCCCTCCCTTCTGCTCCCTCTTGTCCCCGTCGTGTTTTTCCTGGGAAAAGAGGAAAACCAGCAGCTGGCAGAGCTGTCCCCTCCCAGAATGGGGGGAAATCCGCCCCTCATCAACCCGCTCGTGCTCCACAGTACCTGGAAATCTCATCCTTGTCCCTCAGAGGGCGTTGGGACAATTACTTGGAGTCTTTGCGAAAGCCTCCCCGACGTGCTCTGAACTCTCCCCTCCGCCCACCTGCATGGAAACGTTTCCCCTTAGATCTGGGACTCCGGGACCCCCCCTCCTCCCCCTGCACCCCAGCAATACGGGGGTGGTGCTGAGCTGGCTGTGCCCAGAGGGTCCCTCTGTCCCAGTTCACAGGTGCCAACCAGCTCTGCACAGGAGGGCACGGGGGTCCCTGTTGTCCCGCTGCCCAAGAGCCCGGGTACGGGGGTCCAGGGGAGCAGGTCGGGGGGCTGGGAGAAGGTGCAGCAGGATGTGACTGGGGGGGGATGTGACTCTTGTGTCCGGGAGGGGGTCCGAGTTCCCAGGAAAAGGAGCCCGGGGGTCCCGGCGTCAAGGTTAGGGGATGTCTGGGGCGTGGGAGAAACGGGGCGCCCGGGAAGGGGGGTCCAAGAGGGGTGCGGGGAAGGGGGAACGGGGCGGGGGAACTGAGGTGAGGAGCGGGCACCCGGCCGGGCGGCCCGCGGGGGCTTCAAACGGACGGACAGGGGGGTCTCTGCCTGGGGGGAGTTCAGAGGGACCCGGCGAGCAAGAACGGAAAGGAGTGCAGGAACGGGGAACCGCGGTGCCCGGGGAAGGGGGTGCAGGGGGTTCCCGGTGCCCAGGGGGGGCCTGGGTCCCCGCCCGCGCTCACCGCCCACGTCCGCGGTGAGGGTCACGTCGCCGTGCAACAGCATCCCCACCATCAGCACGATGCCCACGATCGCCACCACCCCCAGCACCACCGCCCCCGCCGCCATCGCGCTGCTCCGCTGCGGGGCTGATGGCGCCGGGACCCGCCGGGACCCGCCCGCGGGCCCTGATTGGTCCCTTCGTGTCCATGTTCACCAATGGCAGCTCGAGGAGCCTCAGACGTCACGTGCAGAACCGAAACCGAAAGCAGCGCAGCCTCCGCGGGGGGGCAGGGCAGGAAGAGGGGACCCCATAGACGGCCGGGGAACCCCCCGAGACCCGCCGGTTCCCTCGGCCCGGGAGCCCACGGGTCAGCACAGCCCTCATCCCCCCGGACCCCTCCTCAGGGACCGAGACCCCCCCCAGCCCCGCTTCTTCTGTCACCCCCAACCCCAGACCCACCCCCGGGACCCGATTGGACGCGCAAACCAGGGCCCGCCAATGGCAGCTCGAGGAGCCTCAGACGTCACCGGTCACCGGCAGATCCCGCTTCTTCAAGGTTAAACTCGGAAGGACCCGGAGGAGGCGGGAGGGGCGGGAGATGGGGGGGAACAGGGGAAGCCCCCGACGGCCCCGGGACCCGCTGGAGCGTTCACCCCGTGAGCCCCCTCGGGTCCGCCCAGCCCTCCGCACCCCCGGACCCGTCCTCAGAGACCGAGACCCTCCCCCAGCCCCGCTTCTTCTGTGTCGCCCCCAGCCGGGGTCACCCTGCACCGCACCGGGGCTCCCCGGGCTCCGTCGTCTGGTCACCCCGGGGGAGACCCAGGCGTCCGGCGCCCCACGGCCCCTTGGGGCTGGCTTGGCACCAAGTGTCCCTCGTTCCCGCTGCCCCTCGTTGCCCCCATCCTGCTCAGGGCTCCGCTGCCCCCTCTGCTCACCCCGGCCCAGCCCAGCGTGTCCCCGCAGCCCCACAGCACCCGGGAGGTTGTGGGCAGGGGGTGAGAACGGGACAAGAAGACGTTTCGAGGGGCTTCAAGTGTCAGGACATCCCAGCTGTGCCGTCACCTTGGGGACACGTCCCCGTGTTGAGGCAGAAGCCACTGCCCCAGCAGTCACCCCCCACTCCCACAGTCGCACACCCACCACCCCAGCCTGGAACCGCTGGGACCCCAGTCCCTTTGCAGCGGCGGCTCCAGCCCACAGGTGCCCCTCCCCACTCCTCGCTCACACACTCACTAGATTAATGATAATCACAATTTATTCGGATGGTGCAGCACGAAATCAGCTCGAGCTGGGTGCCCCTGGAGAGGGAGGGACATACAACTCCCCGGCAATTACACCCTTCCCATGTCGAGTTCCCTCCCCTCCCCTGGCTGTCGGGCCAACAGCTGCACTGGGGGCTGGAGCCTCCTTGTTCCTCATTGGATCCTCTCCCTGTCTCTGGGTGGGGCTGTTCCTTTTCTTATCTCCACGATGCCACTTTTGCTGGTGAACGATTTCACTTCATCTGTTCAGAATCACAGAATCGTTCTGGTTGCAACATACCTTGGAGATCGTCGAGTCCAACCTTAACCCAACTCAACCAACCATTGTCCCAACTCTACCAGTGCTTAAACCACATCCCTACAGGGCTTTGAAACACCTCCAGGGACGGTGACTCGACCTCTGCCCTGGGCAGCCTGGGCCAGTGTTTACTGCCCCTTGCAGTGAAGAAGTTTCTCCTAATGTCCAATCTAAACCCCCCCTGGGCAACCTGAGGCAGTTTCCTCTTGTTCTATCACTTGTTTTTTGGGAGAAGAGACTGACCCCCCCCCAGCTCCAACACCCTCTCAGGCAGTTGTGGAGAGCAGGAAGGTCCCCCCCTCAGCCTCCTTTTCTCCATGCTGAACACCCCAGTTCACTCAGATGCAACAAGGATTAAAAGAAAGACAGGATCAGCTGGGCCTTGGTGCTGCCAGGGTCCAGAGTCAGGAATGCTGCCAGGGATGGAGAAGAAAGGGGCATTCAGGAGGACATCACCCCCTGGGAAAGCCCCACTCCAGCTGGGACAAGCCCCAGCATCACACAGCTGCCTCTGGCCTGGGCTGGGCAGCACAGACATCACCACATCTTCCTGCTTGGGAAAACATGGCCTTGTGCTGGGGGCCTGGGCCCTCCTTTGGAGCTTCAGGACCCCCAGAGGGAGCTCAGCTCACATTTCCCACCCCCTTTCAGCTCTATTTTGGCTACAAAGGACTTTGCTGGAGCCCTCCCTTCTGCTCCCTCTTGTCCCCGTCGTGTTTTTCCTGGGAAAAGAGGAAAACCAGCAGCAAGCAGAGCTGTCCCCTCCCAGAATGGGGGGAAATCCGACCTCCAATCAACCCACTCGTGCTCCACAGTACCTGGAAATCTCATCCTTGTCCCTCAGAGGGCGTTGGGACAATGACTTGGAGTCTTTGCAAAAGCCTCCCCGACGTGCTCTGAACTCTCCCCTCCGCCCACCTGCATGGAAACGTTTCCCCTTAGATCTGGGACTCCGGGACCCCCCCTCCTCCCCCTGCACCCCAGCAATACGGGGGTGGTGCTGAGCTGGCTGTGCCCAGAGGGTCCCTCTGTCCCAGTTCACAGGTGCCAACCAGCTCTGCACAGGAGGGCACGGGGGTCCCTGTTGTCCCGCTGCCCAAGAGCCCGGGTCGGGGGTCCAGGGGAGCAGGTCGGGGGGCTGGGGGAAGGTGCAGCAGGATGTGACTGGGGGGGGATGTGACTCTTGTGTCCGGGAGGGGGTCCGAGTTGCCAGGAAAAGGAGCCCGGGGGTCCCGGCGTCAAGGTTAGGGGATGTCTGGGGCGTGGGAGACACGGGGCGCCCGGGAAGGGGGGTCCAAGAGGGGTGCGGGGAAGGGGGAACGGGGCGGGGGAACTGAGGTGAGGAGCGGGCACCCGGCCGGGCGGCCCGCGGGGGCTTCAAACGGACGGACAGGGGGGTCTCTGCCTGGGGGGAGTTCAGAGGGACCCGGCGAGCAAGAACGGAAAGGGGTGCAGGGACGGGGAACCCGCGGTGCCCGGGGAAGGGGGTGCAGGGGGTTCCCGGTGCCCAGGGGGCGCCTGGGTCCCCGCCCGCGCTCACCGCCCACGTCCGCGGTGAGGGTCACGTCGCCGTGCAACAGCATCCCCACCATCAGCACGATGCCCACGATCGCCACCACCCCCAGCACCACCGCCCCCGCCGCCATCGCGCTGCTCCGCTGCGGGGCTGATGGCGCCGGGACCCGCCCGCGGGCCCTGATTGGTCCCCTCGTGTCCATGTTCACCAATGGCAGCTCGAGCAGCCTCAGACGTCACCGGTCACCGGCAGATTCCGCTTCTTCAAGGTTAAACTCGGAGGCGTAAACCTCCCGGAGGCGGCGGGAGGGGCGGGAGATGGGGGGGAACAGGGGAAGCCCCCGACGGTCCCGGGGCCCGCTGGAACGTTCACCCCGTGAGCCCCCTCGGGCCCGCCCAGCCCTCCGCACCCCCGGACCCGTCCTCAGAGACCGAGACCCTCCCCCAGCCCCGCTTCTTCTGTGTCTCCCCCAGCCGGGGTCACCCTGGACCGCACCGGGGCTCCCCGGGCTCCGTCGTCTGGTCACCCCGGGGGAGACCCAGGCGTCCGGCGCCCCACGGCCCCTTGGGGCTGGCTTGGCACCAAGTGTCCCTCGTTCTGCTGTCCCTCCCTCCCCCTATCCTCCTCCTGTTGTCCATCATTCCCAGTGTCCCTCGTTCCCGCTGCCCCTCATTCCCCCCATCCTGTTCCTGTTGTCCATCATTCCCAGTGTCTCTCGTTCCCGCTGCCCCTCACTCCCCCCATCCTGCTCAGGGCTCCGCTGCCCCCTCTGCTCACCCTGGCCCAGCCCAGCGTGTCCCCGCAGCCCCACAGCACTCGGGAGGTTGTGGGCAGGGGGTGAGAAGGGGACAAGAAGACGTTTGGAGGGGCTTCAAGTGTAAGGACATCCCAGCTGTGCCGTCACCTTGGGGACACGTCCCCGTGTTGAGGCAGAAGCCACTGCCCCAGCAGTCACCCCCACTCCCACAGTCGCACACCCACCACCCCAGCCTGGAACCGCTGGGACCCCAGTCCCTTTGCAGCGGCGGCTCCAGCCCACAGGTGCCCCTCCCCACTCCTCGCTCACACACTCACTAGATTAATGATAATCACAATTTATTCGGATGGTGCAGCAGGAAATCAGCTCGAGCTGGGTGCCCCTGGAGAGGGAGGGACATACAACTCCCCGGCAATTACACCCTTCCCATGTCGAGTTCCCTCCCCTCCCCTGGCTGTCGGGCCAACAGCTGCACTGGGGGCTGGAGCCTCCTTGTTCCTCATTGGATCCTCTCCCTGTCTCTGGGTGGGGCTGTTCCTTTTCTTATCTCCACGATGCCACTTTTGCTGGTGAACGATTTCACTTCATCTGTTCAGAATCACAGAATCGTTCTGGTTGCAACATACCTTGGAGATCGTCGAGTCCAACCTTAACCCAACTCAACCAACCATTGTCCCAACTCTACCAGTGCTTAAACCACATCCCTACAGGGCTTTGAAACACCTCCAGGGACGGTGACTCGACCACTGCCCTGGGCAGCCTGGGCCAGTGTTTACTGCCCCTTGCAGTGAAGAAGTTTCTCCTAATGTCCAATCTAAACCCCCCCTGGGCAACCTGAGGCAGTTTCCTCTTGTTCTATCACTTGTTTTTTGGGAGAAGAGACTGACCCCCCCCCCGGCTCCAACATCCTCTCAGGCAGTTGTGGAGAGCAGGAAGGTGCCCCCCTCAGCCTCCTTTTCTCCATGCTGAACACCCCAGTTCACTCAGATGCAACAAGGATTAAAAGAAAGACAAGATCAGCTGGGCCTTGGTGCTGCCAGGGTCCAGAGTCAGGAATGCTGCCAGGGATGGAGAAGAAAGGGGCATTCAGGAGGACATCACCCCCTGGGAAAGCCCCACTCCAGCTGGGACAAGCCCCAGCATCACACAGCTGCCTCTGGCCTGGGCTGGGCAGCACAGACATCACCACATCTTCCTGCTTGGGAAAACATGGCCTTGTGCTGGGGGCCTGGGCCCTCCTTTGGAGCTTCAGGACCCCCAGAGGGAGCTCAGCTCACATTTCCCACCCCCTTTCAGCACTATTTTGGCTACAAAGGACTTTGCTGGAGCCCTCCCTTCTGCTCCCTCTTGTCCCCGTCGTGTTTTTCCTGGGAAAAGAGGAAAACCAGCAGCAAGCAGAGCTGTCCCCTCCCAGAATGGGGGGAAATCCGCCCCCCATCAACCCACCCGTGCTCCACAGTACCTGGAAATCTCATCCTTGTCCCTCAGAGGGCGTTGGGACAATTACTTGGAGTCTTTGCAAAAGCCTCCCCGTCGTGCTCTGAACTTTCCCCTCCGCCCACCTGCATGGAAACGTTTCCCCTTAGATCTGGGACTCCGGGACCCCCCCTCCTCCCCCTGCACCCCAGCAATACGGGGGTGGTGCTGAGCTGGCTGTGCCCAGAGGGTCCCTCTGTCCCAGTTCACAGGTGCCAACCAGCTCTGCACAGGAGGGCACGGGGGTCCCTGTTGTCCCGCTGCCCAAGAGCCCGGGTACGGGGGTCCAGGGGAGCAGGTCGGGGGGCTGGGAGAAGGTGCAGCAGGATGTGACTGGGGGGGGATGTGACTCTTGTGTCCGGGAGGGGGTCCGTGTTCCCAGGAAAAGGAGCCCAGGGGCATCAAGAATGGGTGTCTCTGGGGCGTGGGAGACACGGGGCGCCCGGGAAGGGGGGTCCAAGAGGGGTGCGGGGAAGGGGGAACGGGGCGGGGGAACTGAGGTGAGGGGCGGGCACCCGGCCGGGCGGCCCGCGGGGGCTTCAAACGGACGGACAGGGGGGTCTCTGTGCCTGGGGGGAGTTCAGAGGGACCCGGCGAGCAAGGACGGAAGGGGGTGCAGGGACGGGGAACCGCGGTGCCCGGGGAAGGGGGTGCAGGGGGTTCCCGGTGCCCAGGGGGGGGCCTGGGTCCCCGCCCGCGCTCACCGCCCACGTCCGCGTTGAGGGTCACGTCGCCGTGCAACAGCATCCCCACCATCAGCACGATGCCCACGATCGCCACCACCCCCAGCACCACCGCCCCCGCCGCCATCGCGCTGCTCCGCTGCGGGGCTGATGGCGCCGGGACCCGCCGGGACCCGCCCGCGGGCCCTGATTGGTCCCTTCGTGTCCATCTTGACCAATGGCAGCTCGAGCAGCCTCAGACGTCACCGGTCACCGGCAGATCCCGCTTCTTCAAGGTTAAACTCGGAGGCGTAAACCTCCCGGAGGCGGCGGGAGGGGCGGGAGATGGGGGGGAACAGGGGAAGCCCCCGACGGCCCCGGGGCCCGCTGGAACGTTCACCCCGTGAGTCCCCTCGGGTCCGCCCAGCCCTCCGCACCCCCGGACCCGTCCTCAGAGACCGAGACCCTCCCCCAGCCCCGCTTCTTCTGTGTCGCCCCCAGCCGGGGTCACCCTGGACCCCACCGGGGCTCCCCGGGCTCCGTCGTCTGGTCACCCCGGGGGAGACCCAGGCGTCCGGCGCCCCACGGCCCCTTGGGGCTGGCTTGGCACCAAGTGTCCCTCGTTCTGCTGTCCCTCCCTCCCCCTATCCTCCTCCTGTTGTCCATCATTCCCAGTGTCCCTCGTTCCCGCTGCCCCTCATTCCCCCCATCCTGTTCCTGTTGTCCATCATTCCCAGTGTCTCTCGTTCCCGCTGCCCCTCACTCCCCCCATCCTGCTCAGGGCTCCGCTGCCCCCTCTGCTCACCCCGGCCCAGCCCAGCGTGTCCCCGCTGCCCCACAGCACCCGGGAGGTTGTGGGCAGGGGGTGAGAAGGGGACAAGAAGACGTTTCGAGGGGCTTCAAGTGTCAGGACATCCCAGCTGTGCCGTCACCTTGGGGACACGTCCCCGTGTTGAGGCAGAAGCCACTGCCCCAGCAGTCACCCCCACTCCCACAGTCGCACACCCACCACCCCAGCCTGGAACTGCTGGGACCCCAGTCCCTTTGCAGCGGCGGCTCCAGCCCACAGGTGCCCCTCCCCACTCCTCGCTCACACACTCACTAGATTAATTGTTGGGGCCCTAGCTGTGCTGAATGGTTATGAGAAACTTTAGATAATAAGAGAAACAGTGAAGGCCATTCTGTGGGAACTAGTTGGTGATGATTATGAGAAACTTTAGATAACAAGAGAAACAGTGAGGGCCACTCTGTGGGAATGAGATAGTGAAGATGACATACAGCAGTTAGGTAGTGTGGTAAACGGGATGGGGGGCTGGACAAAGGGTTTGGAGTTGGGACCAATTAAAAGGGGAATGGGGACATGTAAACAGTGTACACTAACCACTCAAAACCTTGCTCTGCCACGTGGGTGACATACACGCTGTCCTAAGACTATATAATCTGCACGCAGCCTAATAAACATGGACTGAATCTACATCATACTGGTGTGTCATGTTCTTTCCCGGCTTGCCACGGAAACTGGACCTCGGCATCTGGTGACCCCGACGTGCAACGGGGTAGAGGAGCGGAGCCGAAGAAGGGCAAGGATCCTGCTGCCAGCGGGTAAGCTGGGCCGTTCGAGAGAGACGGGTTGTGGCCACGCCGATCAGTGAATCGGGAACGCAGGATGGGAATTGCCGCATCGGCAACGGAGCGCGCCACGGTAGACAGTGTAATGAAGTTGGCGCAAAAGACTGAAACAAAGTTAGACCGACAGTCGCTGGTCGACCTGTTGGTCTGGTGCAGGCGGAAGGGACTCTTGGAGGAGCCCTGGCAGGTGTACAGTCCGGCCGCCTGGAACAAGGTGGGGGGAGAACTGTGGGAGTCCGTGCAGATCGGCTCCAAGGAGGCGAAACGTTTCGCGCCGGTCTATCGCGCAGTCCGCTCCATGATTGAGCAGTTGCACGGGGAAGCTCAAGTTGCCGCGGCTCTTCGGCGAGCGGTGCAGAATAGTGGGGAGCAGCGCCGGCAATCGGGCGCCCCGGAACGGACGTTGTTAAAGGATCCTGCGCCTCAGGATGGGGGACCGGAGGGCGGTTGCAATGCCTTCCCGATCTCGTTAGCAGAGAAGGAGGCGTGGGGAGGTGTGGATGATGACTTGCCCCCCTGGAATGGTGAGGAGGAGGGGGAAAAGCGAGCGGATGAGGGGCTAGAAGTTGAAATACAACCCTCGGCACCCCTGCTGCCGATGGAAATCGACCCTGCCAAGGTTCCCCTCCCAGACGATGAGGTGACGCCGCCCACAGCAACGGCGGGTATGCAAGCAGCGCTTCAGGAACAGGCAGAAAAAATGTCAGAGCTGCTTGCGCAGATGCAGCGCCTAGATCGGGGGTCTAAGACTAAAACAATACAGCAGGCGTATAAGAGCGCCCATGAGGCGATTGTTGGCGGGCTAAAGAATATCGAGCAGCAGCTACAGGCTATTGAGTCTGGCTCGGGAACTACTCCGGCAACTCACCAGGCTGCCGCCCCGCCAGACAGGGAACTAACAAGCCTGCCCCCCTCTCTGCGCAAATGCATTCTTAACATGGTAGCAGACGGGGAATGGAGTGTATCAGAAGCTGATAATTATTTACAACTTAAGCATGGACCCTCTGCTCGAATCTCTGATGCAGAGAAGGAGCGGATACAGGAGTTTCAGGAAATAATGGGATGCAGCGCCCATTCTTCCGCCTCGG
The DNA here is from genome assembly GCF_020740795.1 of Apus apus. NCBI lineage: Eukaryota > Metazoa > Chordata > Aves > Apodiformes > Apodidae > Apus > Apus apus. Next base: position 649,049 of record NW_026248848.1, on the reverse strand, counting down.
GGGGAGGGCAGCCGTTATCTCGAATCCCGCCCAGCCCGCCCACGTCATCGGGTAAAACACCAGCAGTGCCTTCTTCCCCGGCAGCTCGGGAGACAGGCGGGACGAGAGCGCCACCTGGTGACCCAAGTTATAATCACACCACCCCGTGGAAAGGCATCATTGAAAATGCGCGGCTAGAAGGGGACTTCGCGCTTTCCCCTTTATCCCTGCCAGTCACCCGGACACAGCATGGCCCACGTTGGGATCCCTTAGATTGGAAAATGGTTACTAACATACAAAAGACAGTGATGGCATATGGCCATGATAACAAACTAGTACGCAATCAAGTTTGTGCCCTCTTTAAATACACTGAGCTGGTTCCATCTGAATCTAAATCCCTGATGGAACTGATCCTGACACCTACCACTTATATGCTCTGGATGGCCAAATGGCAGGAACGATTAGAGGCCAAAATGTTAGAGAATCTTAATTTGGCACCAGGTGATCCACTGCGCGTCGTCAGCTTAGACCAACTGATGGGTACGGGGCAATTTCGGGATCCATCCCGACAGGCAGCACTACACCCTCGAATCCTGACGCAATCAAAAAATGCTGCTCTGGCCGTATTTTTGGCCCTGCCACAAGTGGGCGCTCCCCAGCTGCCATATACCAAGATCATGCAGAAGCCAGAGGAATCCTTTTTGAGTTTTGTGGACCGACTTAAAGAGGCATTGGATGCAGCCCCAACTGTCCCTCAGGAAGTGAAGGCAGTCTTGGTGAAAGACTTGGCTATTCAAAATGCCAACTCGGCCTGTAGACAGATACTTGCCACTTTGCAACCAGGGGTTTCTCTTGCACAGATGGTGGAAGCCTGTGCACGTGCCCCATTGTTGATGGAGACAGAAAACGCGCAGATCCACGCTCAGGCTCTAGCGGCAGCGTTAGATCAGAGGAAGCCCCAAGGGCGGGGGAATAAGGGGCTCCGTGAAGCTTGTTTTCAATGTGGCAAAGTGGGACATCTGAAACGGCAGTGCCCAGAGCGTAGAAGGGGAGGAGGAGCCGGGAGTGTGGGGCCAATTGGTTATTTTAACGGAAACTGTGCCCGATGTCATAAGTTTGGGCATAAGGCCGCCGAATGTCGCTCACGATTTAGAAAGGATGGTACTGCCCTTTCGGGAAACTACCAGAGCCGCGTGCAGAGGGACGCGGCGAACAAATATCCCTGGGTAGCGGCTGCCTCCACGAGCTCACAGCCGCCACAGCCGGAAGCGCAGGAGTCGATCTGGCCGTGGCAGAATCTACAATAATTACAGATGACAAGGTGCATGTGCTTAAATCTACTTGCACGGGTCCACTGGGGAATGGCCTATCAGCACTATTGATTGGTCGTTCTTCAGCTTCACGAATGGGTATATTTGTTTTGCCCGGTTGTGTTGATGCGGATTATACTGGGAACATTGGAATTATGGTAAAAATTTTTTCGCCCCCAGTTACTATTCCAGCTTTGAGTAAAATAGCCCAGCTTATTCCTTTTAGAGGAGCTGTCCCCAGAACCGAGCCCGTGAAGCGGGGAACAGGTGGTTTTGGTTCCACAGGAGTGCCCCAAGTGGCCTTTTGTGAGCGCATAACCACAGACCGCCCAAAACGGACAGTGAATATCGTGGGCCCAGAAGGGATAACCCTGCAGGGGGTGGAAATGATGCTGGACACAGGATCTGATGTTACTATCATACCTGATCATGCTTGGCCTAAAGCCTGGAAGTTGCAGGACTTACATATCTCTGTATCTGGAATTGGAGGGCAATCTGCTACTAGGATTAGTGACTCTTTTGTAAGTGTGACGGATGCGGAAGGTAACGTGGCTCATGTCCGCCCCTACGTAATGTACACACCCTTATGGATTCTTGGGCGAGATGCTTTGAGCCAATGGGGCCTGACGATGCAAACGCATTTTTAATAGCGGCCACGGATAGCAGCTCCCGCCCAACGCTGAGACTGTCATGGAAGACCAACGTGCCAGTGTGGGTTAACCAGTGGCCGCTTCCGGAAGACAAGCTGCGACATGTCCAAGCCCTGGTAGAAGAACAACTACAAGCAGGCCATGTTAAACCATCAACAAGCCCGTGGAATACGCCAATTTTTACCATACAAAAGAAGTCAGGGAAATGGCGGTTGTTACACGACCTGCGCGCCATTAATGACTGTATGCAGGATATGGGCGCACTACAACCCGGCCTCCCATCACCAGTAATGTTGCCGAAGGATTGGGACCTTCTAGTGGTCGATCTAAAAGATTGTTTTTTCACCGTTCCGCTACATCCTGAAGATAGCGAGCGTTTTGCATTTACTGTACCTTCCATCAACCGAGCCGCGCCGGCTGAGCGTTATCAATGGACAGTTTTGCCGCAGGGAATGAAAAATTCTCCGACAATTTGTCAATGGTTTGTGAATCTCGCTTTGAAGCCTTGGCGAACGGCGCATCCTGATTTACTAATTTACCACTATATGGATGATATCCTAGTGGCCAGCAAGGGTCAAATCACTGAAGCTTTGGAGCAGGAGCTAACGAACTGTTTACGGCAATATGGTCTGGTCATAGCTCCAGAAAAGGTCCAGCGACACTCTCCTTGGAACTATTTAGGTATGACCATCACAGATTCTCGAGTACGCCCACAGAAGATGCAGTTAAGAGCCGACGTGAATACAGTGAGTTCGGTACAAAAATTGGTTGGTGACATACAGTGGATCAGAACTTATTGTGGCATCACCAACGAAGAGATGGCACCTCTGTTTGCGCTGTTGCACGGGGCCACAGATCCCGCAGAGCCAAGACAACTCGGCCCTGACGGAAAGAAGACAATACAATTAATTGAACAAAAACTGGCAGGCACTGCAGCGTATCGGTATCAAGAAAATTTGCCCGTAACTCTCATAGTGTATAACAAACATCGAGAAGTTGCCGCTCTAATTGCCCAGATTGACGATCAAGGGAAGCTATACATTTTGGAATGGGTTTTTATGCCATCTCACCTCCGGAACACAATCACGCCCAGATTTGAAGCTATTGGAGCGCTGTTGCTGAAATCCAGACGTCGCCTTCGAACTATTGCTGGAAGAGATCCTTCATCAATCATTTTGCCACTTAAAACACTAGACCTGATCGAGGACTGGACTCAGCAAAGCATTGCATTTGCTCTGGCAACCACAGGAGTTTCCTTAGATAATCATTATCCAAGCCATCCACTATTTAATACGGCCCTAGTATTAGAAGAGAGACCCGTATTGAACAAAGATCCCATCTCTGATGCGGTAACTGTATTTACTGATGCCAGTAGTCGTACTGGGAAATATGGGTATGCCTACCGGGAAGAGGGGCGTTGGGTTACTCGGGTAAACCAGAACAGAGCATCAGTACAGATGCTAGAATTGAAAGCAGTAATTTGGGCCCTAACAGACTTTTCTCATTATCCTCTAAATCTTGTAGTGGACTCACTATATGTGGTTGGAGCAGTGACACGAATTTCACGATCTATCTTAGGACATGTAGCTAATAAGGAGTTGCAAGCGCTGTTTATCTGTCTGTGGAACATCATGGAACAACGCCAACCACCGCTGTGGTGCTCTCACATCAGAAGTCACACTACTATGCCAGGCCCATTAGCAGAAGGCAATGACTATATTGACAAGGTTGTTTCTAGTCCTTGTGTAGCCCATGTAACACCTGAGCAGCAGGCTTGTGCTTCACATGAGTTTTTTCATCACTCTGCCCGCGCGTTACAGCGCCAATTTCAGATACCGCGAGCAACTGCTAGGGCAATTGTTGCAGCATGCCCCGATTGTGCGCGGTTATCACCAATTCAGGAACAGGGGGTCAACCCTAGGGGTAGTCAGCCACGTCAAGTGTGGCAGACTGATGTTACAGTATTCCCTCCATTTGGTCGCATGAAGTATTTGCATGTCACAGTGGACACTTGCTCAAAAGCTATATGGGCAACTCCGGCAGTGTCATCAGGCGCCAAGGCAGCTCGGCTGCACTGGTCTCAAGCAATTGCGGTGCTGGGCCGTCCAGACACCATTAAGACGGACAATGCACCAGCGTATAAGGGTGAGGTATGCCGCAAATTTTTTCACCAATGGGACATTACACATGTTACAGGCATTCCTTATAACTCAGGAGGCCAGGCCATTGTTGAGAGACATCATCAGAACCTAAAGCGTTTGCTTGGAGTTTTAAAAAAGGAGGGGGAGGTGGGCCCCTATGAGCTTGTATGCAAGGCATGTTATGTCCTGAACTGGCTTAATCCACGCTCAGATGATCACATACCTATCTTTTCTCATTTCTCTTTTAATGCTACAGATTTTTCTGGAAAGCAGGTGCAGGTGGAGGTATTTGACCCAAGGACACAGGCTTGGCAAGGCCCGCAGGAACTAATAACCTGGGGTAGGGGCTACGCTTGTGTCGTTACAGGAGCTGAGACGCGTTGGGTTCCCGCCAAATGGGTCCGTCCGTGGCTGAGGAAGAGCGTTAACAGACTGGATGACGACCCCTCGACAGCAGCTGAGCCTAGAGGCCCGACCACGGGAGCAACGCCACCTTGAATCGACAGCTTGACTGTTTTAAAGACCTTGGACATTTCAGCCGTATAGTCCGACGACAGTCATCAAGACATGTTGTAAAAATGTCATATGTGTATTTGTTTATTGTTGGGACCTTGAGTTGGAGCACTGGGAGCGGGAATGAGTTTGAAAGATTTGTGCAGCCTCGGGAAAACATATGGGTGACAATAGCTAATCGTACCAATCAGCCAGCCTTTTGTCTGAGTCTAGGTAGCCCGACTGAACCTTTCCGCACGTGTTTGATAGGGGTGCCTATGTGGCTGCCCCAGGAGTTTAAGGGATGGGTCAAAGATAATTCAGTCTTAGAGAAAAGAAAGGTGACCAGTGCAAAACAGGATGGAAAATGGCAATGTGACATCATCAAGAGTTTGAATAAGATCTCAACCTCACCCCCAGAAGAATTAGACCTCTGGGGAAGTCTTAACGCCACTAATAGCAGTAAGAATGGGGGTTGGGTTTCCTTCCACCCACCCTCAGGTATGTGGGACACAAATCGAAAGTTCTGGGCTACTGTGGACTCAGCTTTACAAGAGGGAAAGGTATATCCATATGTGTATTCAGATTGTAACATGATTGGGCAGCCTGCCCGGAGGTTGCCTCGGGGTTTGTTTTTGATTTGTGGGGATAGGGCCTGGAATGGCATACCAGCCAGCCCGCATGGGGGACCATGTTATTTAGGGAAATTAACGCTGTTTCATCCCAACATGTCTGTAGTGATGCGGTGGGCTCAAGAGGGAAAAAGAGAGAAAAGAGAGTTGCATGAGCTGGATTGCAGTAAAGTGGGAAAACCAGTCTTCTGGTCACAGCTACGAACGGTGTTCACCTCTTTGGTAGTTCCCGGAGCAACCGCAGCCCGGGCCATGACCGCCGTAAAAGAGATGGCGTGTTGGGCCAAAGATGAACTTAATACCACCTCTGAGATATTGGGTCAACTGTCTCAAGATGTCGTTAGCGTCAATCATGCAGTATTGCAGAACAGGGCCGCGATTGATTTCCTGTTGCTGGCCCACGGTCATGGATGTCAGGATTTTGAAGGAATGTGTTGCATGAATCTCTCTGATCACTCTGAATCTATCCAGAAGAAAACAGAACAGTTGAAGGATGAGCTGCATAACCTAAAGGAAGACAGCCGTGGGCTTGATGATTGGTTAAGGTCGTTTGGCTTGGGACCATGGGTAGTTAGTATTTTGCATCAGGCTTTAGTAGTAGGTGTGTTTGTACTTATTATACTTGCTTGCTTACCTTGCTTATTGCGATGCTTACAAAATAGTATGCAGAATATAGCGAATGCTGTATTTGAAAGAAGAGGGGGAGATGTTGGGGCCCTAGCTGTGCTGAATGGTTATGAGAAACTTTAGATAATAAGAGAAACAGTGAAGGCCATTCTGTGGGAACTAGTTGGTGATGATTATGAGAAACTTTAGATAACAAGAGAAACAGTGAGGGCCACTCTGTGGGAATGAGATAGTGAAGATGACATACAGCAGTTAGGTAGTGTGGTAAACGGGATGGGGGGCTGGACAAAGGGTTTGGAGTTGGGACCAATTAAAAGGGGAATGGGGACATGTAAACAGTGTACACTAACCACTCAAAACCTTGCTCTGCCACGTGGGTGACATACACGCTGTCCTAAGACTATATAATCTGCACGCAGCCTAATAAACATGGACTGAATCTACATCATACTGGTGTGTCATGTTCTTTCCCGGCTTGCCACGGAAACTGGACCTCGGCATCTGGTGACCCCGACGTGCAACGGGGTAGAGGAGCGGAGCCGAAGAAGGGCAAGGATCCTGCTGCCAGCGGGTAAGCTGGGCCGTTCGAGAGAGACGGGTTGTGGCCACGCCGATCAGTGAATCGGGAACGCAGGATGGGAATTGCCGCATCGGCAACGGAGCGCGCCACGGTAGACAGTGTAATGAAGTTGGCGCAAAAGACTGAAACAAAGTTAGACCGACAGTCGCTGGTCGACCTGTTGGTCTGGTGCAGGCGGAAGGGACTCTTGGAGGAGCCCTCGCAGGTGTACAGTCCGGCCGCCTGGAACAAGGTGGGGGGAGAACTGTGGGAGTCCGTGCAGATCGGCTCCAAGGAGGCGAAACGTTTCGCGCCGGTCTATCGCGCAGTCCGCTCCATGATTGAGCAGTTGCACGGGGAAGCTCAAGTTGCCGCGGCTCTTCGGCGAGCGGTGCAGAATAGTGGGGAGGAGCGCCGGCAATCGGGCGCCCCGGAACGGACGTTGTTAAAGGATCCTGCGCCTCAGGATGGGGGACCGGAGGGCGGTTGCAATGCCTTCCCGATCTCGTTAGCAGAGAAGGAGGCGTGGGGAGGTGTGGATGATGACTTGCCCCCCTGGAATGGTGAGGAGGAGGGGGAAAAGCGAGCGGATGAGGGGCTAGAAGTTGAAATACAACCCTCGGCACCCCTGCTGCCGATGGAAATCGACCCTGCCAAGGTTCCCCTCCCAGACGATGAGGTGACGCCGCCCACAGCAACGGCGGGTATGCAAGCAGCGCTTCAGGAACAGGCAGAAAAAATGTCAGAGCTGCTTGCGCAGATGCAGCGCCTAGATCGGGGGTCTAAGACTAAAACAATACAGCAGGCGTATAAGAGCGCCCATGAGGCGATTGTTGGCGGGCTAAAGAATATCGAGCAGCAGCTACAGGCTATTGAGTCTGGCTCGGGAACTACTCCGGCAACTCACCAGGCTGCCGCCCCGCCAGACAGGGAACTAACAAGCCTGCCCCCCTCTCTGCGCAAATGGATTCTTAACATGGTAGCAGACGGGGAATGGAGTGTATCAGAAGCTGATAATTATTTACAACTTAAGCATGGACCCTCTGCTCGAATCTCTGATGCAGAGAAGGAGCGGATACAGGAGTTTCAGGAACTAATGGGGTGCAGCGCCCATTCTTCCGCCTCGGGGGGAGGGCAGCCGTTATCTCGAATCCCGCCCAGCCCGCCCACGTCATCGGGTAAAACACCAGCAGTGCCTTCTTCCCCGGCAGCTCGGGAGACAGGCGGGACGAGAGCGCCACCTGGTGACCCAAGTTATAATCACACCACCCCGTGGAAAGGCATCATTGAAAATGCGCGGCTAGAAGGGGACTTTGCGCTTTCCCCTTTATCCCTGCCAGTCACCCGGACACAGCATGGCCCACGTTGGGATCCCTTAGATTGGAAAATGGTTACTAACATACAAAAGACAGTGATGGCATATGGCCATGATAACAAACTAGTACGCAATCAAGTTTGTGCCCTCTTTAAATACACTGAGCTGGTTCCATCTGAATCTAAATCCCTGATGGAACTGATCCTGACACCTACCACTTATATGCTCTGGATGGCCAAATGGCAGGAACGATTAGAGGCCAAAATGTTAGAGAATCTTAATTTGGCACCAGGTGATCCACTGCGCGTCGTCAGCTTAGACCAACTGATGGGTACGGGGCAATTTCGGGATCCATCCCGACAGGCAGCACTACACCCTCGAATCCTGACGCAATCAAAAAATGCTGCTCTGGCCGTATTTTTGGCCCTGCCACAAGTGGGCGCTCCCCAGCTGCCATATACCAAGATCATGCAGAAGCCAGAGGAATCCTTTTTGAGTTTTGTGGACCGACTTAAAGAGGCATTGGATGCAGCCCCAACTGTCCCTCAGGAAGTGAAGGCAGTCTTGGTGAAAGACTTGGCTATTCAAAATGCCAACTCGGCCTGTAGACAGATACTTGCCACTTTGCAACCAGGGGTTTCTCTTGCACAGATGGTGGAAGCCTGTGCACGTGCCCCATTGTTGATGGAGACAGAAAACGCGCAGATCCACGCTCAGGCTCTAGCGGCAGCGTTAGATCAGAGGAAGCCCCAAGGGCGGGGGAATAAGGGGCTCCGTGAAGCTTGTTTTCAATGTGGCAAAGTGGGACATCTGAAACGGCAGTGCCCAGAGCGTAGAAGGGGAGGAGGAGCCGGGAGTGTGGGGCCAATTGGTTATTTTAACGGAAACTGTGCCCGATGTCATAAGTTTGGGCATAAGGCCGCCGAATGTCGCTCACGATTTAGAAAGGATGGTACTGCCCTTTCGGGAAACTACCAGAGCCGCGTGCAGAGGGACGCGGCGAACAAATATCCCTGGGTAGCGGCTGCCTCCACGAGCTCACAGCCGCCACAGCCGGAAGCGCAGGAGTCGATCTGGCCGTGGCAGAATCTACAATAATTACAGATGACAAGGTGCATGTGCTTAAATCTACTTGCACGGGTCCACTGGGGAATGGCCTATCAGCACTATTGATTGGTCGTTCTTCAGCTTCACGAATGGGTATATTTGTTTTGCCCGGTTGTGTTGATGCGGATTATACTGGGAACATTGGAATTATGGTAAAAATTTTTTCGCCCCCAGTTACTATTCCAGCTTTGAGTAAAATAGCCCAGCTTATTCCTTTTAGAGGAGCTGTCCCCAGAACCGAGCCCGTGAAGCGGGGAACAGGTGGTTTTGGTTCCACAGGAGTGCCCCAAGTGGCCTTTTGTGAGCGCATAACCACAGACCGCCCAAAACGGACAGTGAATATCGTGGGCCCAGAAGGGATAACCCTGCAGGGGGTGGAAATGATGCTGGACACAGGATCTGATGTTACTATCATACCTGATCATGCTTGGCCTAAAGCCTGGAAGTTGCAGGACTTACATATCTCTGTATCTGGAATTGGAGGGCAATCTGCTACTAGGATTAGTGACTCTTTTGTAAGTGTGACGGATGCGGAAGGTAACGTGGCTCATGTCCGCCCCTACGTAATGTACACGCCCTTATGGATTCTTGGGCGAGATGCTTTGAGCCAATGGGGCCTGACGATGCAAACGCATTTTTAATAGCGGCCACGGATAGCAGCTCCCGCCCAACGCTGAGACTGTCGTGGAAGACCAACGTGCCAGTGTGGGTTAACCAGTGGCCGCTTCCGGAAGAGAAGCTGCGACATGTCCAAGCCCTGGTAGAAGAACAACTACAAGCAGGCCATGTTAAACCATCAACAAGCCCGTGGAATACGCCAATTTTTACCGTACAAAAGAAGTCAGGGAAATGGCGGTTGTTACACGACCTGCGCGCCATTAATGACTGTATGCAGGATATGGGCGCACTACAACCCGGCCTCCCATCACCAGTAATGTTGCCGAAGGATTGGGACCTTCTAGTGGTCGATCTAAAAGATTGTTTTTTCACCGTTCCGCTACATCCTGAAGATAGCGAGCGTTTTGCATTTACTGTACCTTCCATCAACCGAGCCGCGCCGGCTGAGCGTTATCAATGGACAGTTTTGCCGCAGGGAATGAAAAATTCTCCGACAATTTGTCAATGGTTTGTGAATCTCGCTTTGAAGCCTTGGCGAACGGCGCATCCTGATTTACTAATTTACCACTATATGGATGATATCCTAGTGGCCAGCAAGGGTCAAATCACTGAAGCTTTGGAGCAGGAGCTAACGAACTGTTTACGGCAATATGGTCTGGTCATAGCTCCAGAAAAGGTCCAGTGACACTCTCCTTGGAACTATTTAGGTATGACCATCACAGATTCTCGAGTACGCCCACAGAAGATGCAGTTAAGAGCCGACGTGAATACAGTGAGTTCGGTACAAAAATTGGTTGGTGACATACAGTGGATCAGAACTTATTGTGGCATCACCAACGAAGAGATGGCACCTCTGTTTGCGCTGTTGCATGGGGCCACAGATCCCGCAGAGCCAAGACAACTCGGCCTTGACGGAAAGAAGACAATACAATTAATTGAACAAAAACTGGCAGGCACTGCAGCGTATCGGTATCAAGAAAATTTGCCCGTAACTCTCATAGTGTATAACAAACATCGAGAAGTTGCCGCTCTAATTGCCCAGATTGACGATCAAGGGAAGCTATACATTTTGGAATGGGTTTTTATGCCATCTCACCTCCGGAACACAATCACGCCCAGATTTGAAGCTATTGGAGCGCTGTTGCTGAAATCCAGACGTCGCCTTCGAACTATTGCTGGAAGAGATCCTTCATCAATCATTTTGCCACTTAAAACACTAGACCTGATCGAGGACTGGACTCAGCAAAGCATTGCATTTGCTCTGGCAACCACAGGAGTTTCCTTAGATAATCATTATCCAAGCCATCCACTATTTAATACGGCCCTAGTATTAGAAGAGAGACCCGTATTGAACAAAGATCCCATCTCTGATGCGGTAACTGTATTTACTGATGCCAGTAGTCGTACTGGGAAATATGGGTATGCCTACCGGGAAGAGGGGCGTTGGGTTACTCGGGTAAACCAGAACAGAGCATCAGTACAGATGCTAGAATTGAAAGCAGTAATTTGGGCCCTAACAGACTTTTCTCATTATCCCCTAAATCTTGTAGTGGACTCACTATATGTGGTTGGAGCAGTGACACGAATTTCACGATCTATCTTAGGACATGTAGCTAATAAGGAGTTGCAAGCGCTGTTTATCTGTCTGTGGAACATCATGGAACAACGCCAACCACCGCTGTGGTGCTCTCACATCAGAAGTCACACTACTATGCCAGGCCCATTAGCAGAAGGCAATGACTATATTGACAAGGTTGTTTCTAGTCCTTGTGTAGCCCATGTAACACCTGAGCAGCAGGCTTGTGCTTCACATGAGTTTTTTCATCAGTCTGCCCGCGCGTTACAGCGCCAATTTCAGATACCGCGAGCAACTGCTAGGGCAATTGTTGCAGCATGCCCCGATTGTGCGCGGTTATCACCAATTCAGGAACAGGGGGTCAACCCTAGGGGTAGTCAGCCACGTCAAGTGTGGCAGACTGATGTTACAGTATTCCCTCCATTTGGTCGCCTGAAGTATTTGCATGTCACAGTGGACACTTGCTCAAAAGCTATATGGGCAACTCCGGCAGTGTCATCAGGCGCCAAGGCAGCTCGGCTGCACTGGTCTCAAGCAATTGCGGTGCTGGGCCGTCCAGACACCATTAAGACGGACAATGCACCAGCGTATAAGGGTGAGGTATGCCGCAAATTTTTTCACCAATGGGACATTACACATGTTACAGGCATTCCTTATAACTCAGGAGGCCAGGCCATTGTTGAGAGACATCATCAGAACCTAAAGCGTTTGCTTGGAGTTTTAAAAAAGGAGGGGGAGGTGGGCCCCTATGAGCTTGTATGCAAGGCATGTTATGTCCTGAACTGGCTTAATCCACGCTCAGATGATCACATACCTATCTTTTCTCATTTCTCTTTTAATGCTACAGATTTTTCTGGAAAGCAGGTGCAGGTGGAGGTATTTGACCCAAGGACACAGGCTTGGCAAGGCCCGCAGGAACTAATAACCTGGGGTAGGGGCTACGCTTGTGTCGTTACAGGAGCTGAGACGCGTTGGGTTCCCGCCAAATGGGTCCGTCCGTGGCTGAGGAAGAGCGTTAGCAGACTGGATGACGACCCCTCGACAGCAGCTGAGCCTAGAGGCCCGACCACGGGAGCAACGCCACCTTGAATCGACAGCTTGACTGTTTTAAAGACCTTGGACATTTCAGCCGTATAGTCCGACGACAGTCATCAAGACATGTTGTAAAAATGTCATATGTGTATTTGTTTATTGTTGGGACCTTGAGTTGGAGCACTGGGAGCGGGAATGAGTTTGAAAGATTTGTGCAGCCTCGGGAAAACATATGGGTGACAATAGCTAATCGTACCAATCAGCCAGCCTTTTGTCTGAGTCTAGGTAGCCCGACTGAACCTTTCCGCACGTGTTTGATAGGGGTGCCTATGTGGCTGCCCCAGGAGTTTAAGGGATGGGTCAAAGATAATTCAGTCTTAGAGAAAAGAAAGGTGACCAGTGCAAAACAGGATGGAAAATGGCAATGTGACATCATCAAGAGTTTGAATAAGATCTCAACCTCACCCCCAGAAGAATTAGACCTCTGGGGAAGTCTTAACGCCACTAATAGCAGTAAGAATGGGGGTTGGGTTTCCTTCCACCCACCCTCAGGTATGTGGGACACAAATCGAAAGTTCTGGGCTACTGTGGACTCAGCTTTACAAGAGGGAAAGGTATATCCATATGTGTATTCAGATTGTAACATGATTGGGCAGCCTGCCCGGAGGTTGCCTCGGGGTTTGTTTTTGATTTGTGGGGATAGGGCCTGGAATGGCATACCAGCCAGCCCGCATGGGGGACCATGTTATTTAGGGAAATTAACGCTGTTTCATCCCAACATGTCTGTAGTGATGCGGTGGGCTCAAGAGGGAAAAAGAGAGAAAAGAGAGTTGCATGAGCTGGATTGCAGTAAAGTGGGAAAACCAGTCTTCTGGTCACAGCTACGAACGGTGTTCACCTCTTTGGTAGTTCCCGGAGCAACCGCAGCCCGGGCCATGACCGCCGTAAAAGAGATGGCGTGTTGGGCCAAAGATGAACTTAATACCACCTCTGAGATATTGGGTCAACTGTCTCAAGATGTCGTTAGCGTCAATCATGCAGTATTGCAGAACAGGGCCGCGATTGATTTCCTGTTGCTGGCCCACGGTCATGGATGTCAGGATTTTGAAGGAATGTGTTGCATGAATCTCTCTGATCACTCTGAATCTATCCAGAAGAAAACAGAACAGTTGAAGGATGAGCTGCATAACCTAAAGGAAGACAGCCGTGGGCTTGATGATTGGTTAAGGTCGTTTGGCTTGGGACCATGGGTAGTTAGTATTTTGCATCAGGCTTTAGTAGTAGGTGTGTTTGTACTTATTATACTTGCTTGCTTACCTTGCTTATTGCGATGCTTACAAAATAGTATGCAGAATATAGCGAATGCTGTATTTGAAAGAAGAGGGGGAGATGTTGGGGCCCTAGCTGTGCTGAATGGTTATGAGAAACTTTAGATAATAAGAGAAACAGTGAAGGCCATTCTGTGGGAACTAGTTGGTGATGATTATGAGAAACTTTAGATAACAAGAGAAACAGTGAGGGCCACTCTGTGGGAATGAGATAGTGAAGATGACATACAGCAGTTAGGTAGTGTGGTAAACGGGATGGGGGGCTGGACAAAGGGTTTGGAGTTGGGACCAATTAAAAGGGGAATGGGGACATGTAAACAGTGTACACTAACCACTCAAAACCTTGCTCTGCCACGTGGGTGACATACACGCTGTCCTAAGACTATATAATCTGCACGCAGCCTAATAAACATGGACTGAATCTACATCATACTGGTGTGTCATGTTCTTTCCCGGCTTGCCACGGAAACTGGACCTCGGCAATTAATGATAATCACAATTTATTCGGATGGTGCAGCAGGAAATCAGCTCGAGCTGGGTGCCCCTGGAGAGGGAGGGACATACAACTCCCCGGCAATTACACCCTTCCCATGTCGAGTTCCCTCCCCTCCCCTGGCTGTCGGGCCAACAGCTGCACTGGGGGCTGGAGCCTCCTTGTTCCTCATTGGATCCTCTCCCTGTCTCTGGGTGGGGTGTTCCTTTTCTTATCTCCACGATGCCACTTTTGCTGGTGAACGATTTCACTTCATCTGTTCAGAATCACAGAATCGTTCTGGTTGCAACATACCTTGGAGATCGTCGAGTCCAACCTTAACCCAACTCAACCAACCATTGTCCCAACTCTACCAGTGCTTAAACCACGTCCCTACAGGGCTTTGAAACACCTCCAGGGACGGTGACTCGACCTCTGCCCTGGGCAGCCTGGGCCAGTGTTTACTGCCCCTTGCAGTGAAGAAGTTTCTCCTAATGTCCAATCTAAACCCCCCCTGGGCAACCTGAGGCAGTTTCCTCTTGTTCTATCACTTGTTTTTTGGGAGAAGAGACTGACCCCCCCCCCGGCTCCAACATCCTCTCAGGCAGTTGTGGAGAGCAGGAAGGTCCCCCCCTCAGCCTCCTTTTCTCCATGCTGAACACCCCAGTTCACTCAGATGCAACAAGGATTAAAAGAAAGACAGGATCAGCTGGGCCTTGGTGCTGCCAGGGTCCAGAGTCAGGAATGCTGCCAGGGATGGAGAAGAAAGGGGCATTCAGGAGGACATCACCCCCTGGGAAAGCCCCACTCCAGCTGGGACAAGCCCCAGCATCACACAGCTGCCTCTGGCCTGGGCTGGGCAGCACAGACATCACCACATCTTCCTGCTTGGGAAAACCTGGCCTTGTGCTGGGGGCCTGGGCCCTCCTTTGGAGCTTCAGGACCCCCAGAGGGAGCTCAGCTCACATTTCCCACCCCCTTTCAGCTCTATTTTGGCTACAAAGGACTTTGCTGGAGCCCTCCCTTCTGCTCCCTCTTGTCCCCGTCGTGTTTTTCCTGGGAAAAGAGGAAAACCAGCAGCAAGCAGAGCTGTCCCCTCCCAGAATGGGGGGAAATCCGCCCCCCATCAACCCGCTCGTGCTCCACAGTACCTGGAAATCTCATCCTTGTCCCTCAGAGGGCGTTGGGACAATTACTTGGAGTCTTTGCAAAAGCCTCCCCGTCGTGCTCTGAACTTTCCCCTCCGCCCACCTGCATGGAAACGTTTCCCCTTAGATCTGGGACTCCGGGACCCCCCCTCCTCCCCCTGCACCCCAGCAATACGGGGGTGGTGCTGAGCTGGCTGTGCCCAGAGGGTCCCTCTGTCCCAATTCACAGGTGCCAACCAGCTCTGCACAGGAGGGCACGGGGGTCCCTGTTGTCCCGCTGCCCAAGAGCCCGGGTACGGGGGTCCAGGGGAGCAGGTCGGGGGGCTGGGAGAAGGTGCAGCAGGATGTGACTGGGGGGGGGATGTGACTCTTGTGTCCGGGAGGGGGTCCGTGTTCCCAGGAAAAGGAGCCCAGGGGCATCAAGAATGGGTGTCTCTGGGGCGTGGGAGACACGGGGCGCCCGGGAAGGGGGGTCCAAGAGGGGTGCGGGGAAGGGGGAACGGGGCGGGGGAACTGAGGTGAGGGGCGGGCACCCGGCCGGGCGGCCCGCGGGGGCTTCAAACGGACGGACAGGGGGGTCTCTGTGCCTGGGGGGAGTTCAGAGGGACCCGGTGAGCAAGGACGGAAGGGGGTGCAGGGACGGGGAACCGCGGTGCCCGGGGAAGGGGGTGCAGGGGGTTCCCGGTGCCCAGGGGGGGGCCTGGGTCCCCGCCCGCGCTCACCGCCCACGTCCGCGGTGAGGGTCACGTCGCCGTGCAACAGCATCCCCACCATCAGCACGATGCCCACGATCGCCACCACCCCCAGCACCACCGCCCCCGCCGCCATCGCGCTGCTCCGCTGCGGGGCTGATGGCGCCGGGACCCGCCGGGACCCGCCCGCGGGCCCTGATTGGTCCCTTCGTGTCCATCTTGACCAATGGCAGCTCGAGCAGCCTCAGACGTCACCGGTCACCGGCAGATCCCGCTTCTTCAAGGTTAAACTCGGAGGCGTAAACCTCCCGGAGGCGGCGGGAGGGGCGGGAGATGGGGGGGAACAGGGGAAGCCCCCGACGGCCCCGGGGCCCGCTGGAACGTTCACCCCGTGAGTCCCCTCGGGTCCGCCCAGCCCTCCGCACCCCCGGACCCGTCCTCAGAGACCGAGACCCTCCCCCAGCCCCGCTTCTTCTGTGTCTCCCCCAGCCGGGGTCACCCTGGACCGCACCGGGGCTCCCCGGTGTCACGGTCCGACGTGCTGGTTCACGGGCCGCCGGAGGGCAGGATGCCTCCCTGACGTTCTCCTACAGCGAGGACTTGTTAAAGGGACGGAGGGTACAGGCAGCGCTCCCCTGGCACGGAGAATCGGTGGCTGCTGGGCGGAATTTTGGAGCGGAAACAGCGCCCTCCCCCCGCCCACAAACCGTCCCTGAGACCAGTGTCTAGTTTACGAATTAACCGGTTTATTAAGGGTTAACACAAACCGAGGGCCCAGGGTTCAGGAGCGGTAGGCTCGGGATGTGTCAGGTCCCAGGCGGGTTCCCTCCTGGACGGCGTTTCCCAGGCGGAGGCAGCAGCCTCAACACTTGCCTTCTTTAGATCAGAGATTCCCGTTCAAATTAGGAATTGATACTCGTTAGTAGATTCAATAGAAATATAGCCTAATAAAAACGTACTAAAATAATTAATTTGGTGTACTACGTTAGCTGAACGGGTTACTTTTAAAACAAAGTGCTTTGTGAAACTCTCAGTCAATGCCCAGCATCCTGCAGGTTGTGATAACATCAAGTCTTCTAAGAACCTGTGGTTCTACAGACAACACTCATGTTGGTTCTGACCCACCTGGGCAATCGACCAGCAGGGACTGGAGACAGGACCAGGAGGAGAGACCAGGACAAAGGACTAGAATCAACAAAGACCCCCCACGGGAGACTCTCAAGCTTGCATAATTACAAAGATAGCCAATTCCAGGAAATCAAGTGACTATGTAAAAGAACTCTGGGAACTCATTGCCATGGAACTGAATATGTGTGGTTTTGGTGTATATTAGTTGGGGTGTTTTGCTGACTCCTCGGAGCACTCATGCTGGAGAATCCCCAGCTCTGCAATAAAGAATGCCTGCTCAGTAACAGCTTGTTTGTTGTTATTGGGTCTTGATCTGGGAATCCTTACCTGGCTGCAGCAGCCTCCCACTTCAGTGAGGAGTGTTAGAAAGCAGGGGGTTTGGAAGCTCCCAATTTTTGTTTCAGTACCACTGTTCAAATCATCCAATTAGCACTGGCCAGGAATGTCCTCTTCCAGAGGCCTCTTTAAGCTTTTGTCCATTTTCCTGCTGTTTATCAGAACCCTTATGGTCTTTTCTTGTTTTGGACATGTCTGGTAGAACAGGGGGGGCCTTTTCCAGTTCGTCCTTGGCTACATCAGCAAAAAGAGGCCTGCTGAGGACAGAACCTTTTCTCCACATATTATGTCCTCTACGCCAGCAGCTCTTCACCGACTTAAAACGGCTGCCCCCAGCTCCCGGGCCACAAGGACAAGCAACAAGGACACAAGCTGCAGGTGATGGACAGCAGCAGCCGCGGAAAAAGCTGGGAATCCTGCCCAGGGACGGTGCAGCAGGGCGGGAGGAGTCCCTGCCCGATTGGCCGGAGCAGTCAGAGCTGAAAGGCAAAACCAACCGGAGCTGACGGAGCGAGCCCCCGGGAGTCATGAGAGAACCCGCCGGAGAGCCGCTTGTCTGACTGTTTTTTGGGGTTTGGGCTCCTTGCTGTTGGATTCTTCATCAGTCCCGGTTCCTGCCCTTCGTCTGTGGGGTCTCCCTGCATCTGCCCTGCTCACAGCCTGCCTGTGATCCTGCTGGAACCCGTGCCCTGCTGCCAGGTCACGCTGCTGCGGGTCCCGGCGAGCCCGCCTGCCGGGGACGTCTCCCCTCGATACGAAGTGTTGAAGCTCCTGTCGAGGGAGAGATCACTTGCAGTCAACATAATCCTAGATCGGCTTGAGGATTGCTAAGAGGCCGCGATCAGTTTCATTTCCTCCCACCAAGATCTCCCAATCCTGCCAGCACACACACACCTTGTGACCCCACCGGGGAGGGTAACGTCAGGCATACTTCCCCTTCCCTCCTCCTCCTTCATGATAATTAATACAGGTGTGTGGATATCTAAGTGTTTGCGTATCCAACTGTGTTTTGGTGCATATGTGGCGTAATATTTTGTATTCAAATACCTTCCCTGAATTTTCCTCCCCTAACTTGTAATCAGTCCTTTAATAAATCGCTCTAATTCGTAGACTATAAATTTGGTGTCAGTCAAATTCTGTGGGCATGGTGAGGGGTGGCTTTCTTGCTTGTCACCCTAAAATACAGCCCCACAGAGGCCGTTCCTCTGTGTGAGGACCCCTTGATCTCCCCTTAACAAATTATTCCAGTAAGGAAGGTGAGCTGTGCTTTTTATCCTCACAACTCAGCCAGCTCGCAGCAATGCCACTCTTGTTTTGCTGGCTTGATAGACATTCTGTTTAGTCTTATATGGGGGGAGAGAAGATGGAATGTTCCCCACACCCGGAATCTGGCGTGCAGTCACCCTGGGGACCCAGGCGTCCGGCGCCCCATGGCCCCTTGGGGCTGGTTTGGCACCAAGTGTCCCTCATTCCCAGTGTCCCTCATTCCCAGTGTCCCTCATTCCCAGTGTCCCTCGTTGCCCCCATCCTGCTCAGGGCTCCGCTGCCCCCTCTGCCCACCCCGGCCCAGCCCAGCGTGTCCCCGCAGCCCCACAGCAGCCAGGAGCTTGTGGGCAGGGGGTGAGAAGGGGACAAGAAGACGTTTGGAGGGGCTTCAAGTGTCAGGACATCCCAGCTGTGCTGTCACCTTGGGGACATCAGAGCCCTGGGGAGGACATGTATCCTGCTGTCCCCAACACCCCCTCCTCATTCATACCCAAAGTAAGGGGAGCATGGGGGCTGTTAAAGGAAGGTCATTGGTATTACAGCCCTGAAGCTCCTTAAGAAACCTGGTGATCAATCTCATTATCATAGATTGGACACAATCCAAGAATGACAACTCAAATCTCACCACCACCAGCACACATTGGGTTAAACTTTGGATCCAGCTGCTAACATGAAGTCCAAACCAACACAAAACTTTCTTGATCCATCCAACATCTTGGGACTTCATCCTCTTGTGACGTTCTCACATCTTGGCAGCAGCTTTTTGCATCCTGTCTACAGTTTGGTGTAGGGTGGAAGACACATTTGGAGCTGCCACACAAGAGGTTTCATCAGGACAGGTCATGTTCAGCTACCCACAAATGCCAGTTTCAGCTGTACCAAGTCCAACACCAAGTGGTTTTGTGGAGCCCTTGGTGAAGCTGCAGCTGAGGGTTGGCAGCACTGGCAGTTCTAAGGGTCCAACTCGCTTATTGCTCTCTGCAACTGCTTGAAGGAAGGTTGGACTGAGATGAGGGTTGGTCTCTTCCCCCATGTAACGGGTGATAGGACAAAGGGAAATGGCCCCAAGGTGCACCAGGGGAGGTTCAGATTGGATATTAGGAACAATTCCTTTACTGAAGAGTGGTCAGGCATTGGAACGGGCTGCCCAGGGCAGTGGTGGAGTCACCTGAAGGAGTTCAAAACGTGTAGTTGGCAGGGTGGTGTTGGGCTGATTGTTGTACATCAGAGACTGTTTCCAGCCTCAGTGATTCTGTGCTTCTATGATTTTCCACTTGCCAAGGTGGATTTTCTATAGACAATTGGTTCTTCTCCACCACTGCCCACGGCATCAAAGATGCACACACTGTCAGCCCTGCAGAACAGCTTGGCCAGGTTGGGGGTGGCAACTCACCCCTCCTGGTTATGCATCCCCTCGATTCATAGAATCATAGAATCACAGGGGTTAGAAGGGACCTCTGAAGCAGCAGGAACACCCAGGGCAGATCACACAGGAACATGTCCAAACAGGTCTTGGAAATCTCCAGAGACTCCACAGCCTCTCTGGGCAGCCTGTCCCAGGGCTCTGTCACCCTCACGAGAAAGAAGTTTCTCCTCATATTGAGGTGGAACTTCCTGTGTTGTCACTTGCTGCCATTTCCCCTTGTCCTATCACAGGCACCACTGAACAGACATTGGGCCATTCCTGACACCCACCCTTCAGATATTTGTAGACATCAATCAGGTCCCCTTTTGGTCTTCTCAAGACTAAACAGCCCCAGGTCTCTCAGCCTTTCCTCATATGACAGATGTTCCAGCCCCTTCATCATCCCCGTAGATCTCAATTGGATTATTTAATGCTTGAACATCATGCTCTCTGAAGGCACCAGCCTGGAATTCCTAAAGTACAGTCTAACTTGTCCCCAGAAGGCTAGATGTGACCTGTGATTCCCTGGGAGAACACATCCAGTGTCAGGTGGTGCAGGTAACACTGAGGTGCACCACAAGCTGGTCACCATGACCTGGTGTGTCTGGTGACCATCCCAGCGATGGTCTCCAGGGATCCTACACTTGCAGGCAGGGTTTACCAACCCATGAGACTGAGAGGCTCTTCCTGCAAACAGCCCAAAATTTCTCTGGGAACTGGGGCAGTTCCCAAAGTGGGGTCTGCTCACCCAGCCTTTCAAGTGCCTCCAAGAATCAGAAATGGTCCATCTGTAGGAGAGGGGGTTGGAGGGTGGGCCACATGCAGACCTGCCCTGAGAGGGGAACTGTCATACAACCATTTTGGTTAGAAAAGACCTTTAAGATCATCAAGTCCAACCATTAAGCCAGCACTGCCAAGGCCACCACTAAACCATGTCCCCAAGCTCCTGCTGGGACACTGCATTTAAATGTCACGGGCACACCCCAGGATGGTGGAGGAGGCAGATCAAGCCAAGGTGTTTCAGTACCATTTATATTTGTTTCCTTAATTTTTGCTTTCATGAGTTTGACCCAACAAGGGCGTGAGCAACAGTACAGGTTGCAAGTGGTGTCCCATGTGTTGCTGAAGGTGAGACCTGGAGGACTTTAAGAAATGCATCAAGGATGTCATGGTTTAGACCCAGCTGACAAGAAAGAAACTCAAGGCTGCTCACTCACTGCTCCCCTCAGTGGGGGATGGGGAGGAGAAAATCCAAGTGGAAGCTCATGGATGAGACAAGGACAGGGAGGGTTCACTCACCAGTTGTGGTTACGGGCAAAACAGACTCAACTTGGGAATACATTCCATTTAATTTATCACTAATCAGATGGAAACAGGACAAAGAGGAGAAAGAAAAAAGAAAAAAAAAAAAAAAAAGAGCTTAAACACTTCACCTCACCCCTCCCTTCTTCCTGGGCTCATATCTGCCCCATCGTGCTCCTCCGTGGGCTGCAGGGAACAGCTGCCACCTCACCATGGGCTGCAGAACCTCTGCTCAGGCACCTCCTCCCCTTCCTTCCTGCCCACCCTTGATACCCTCTGCTCCAGCGCTGCTCTCCCCTCCCCATTTCCTCCTTGGCAGTAGTTGGGTTTCCCCTTCTCTGCTTTCAAAAGCTTCTCACAGGAGCCACCCCTGCCCCCCCCCCTCGAGTCACCAAAACCCCCCTGCACTGCCCCAAACCAGAGTGGTTCAAGGTTTCCCATGAGAACTTCTCCAGGCCCTCCAGAACCTCTGGCTTCTTCCTCCCTCCCAGATATTTGCTCTCCACCCACAGGAAGCTCTCCACATATTTTTAATCTCCGGTTCCTCCTGCTGTCCTGTCACTTTGCCAACTCCATGGGGGAACATGGGGCATCTCCTCCCTTGGCTGCCATCTCGGCTTTAAGGAAGGGCGGGATGGGGACGGGTTCTGGGGCAAAGCCACAATCTTCTGCTGCTCTATCCTTGTCCTTGTCACCCCACGTCTCCGTCCCAGCAGCAGGGATCTGCCCCCTGCACGAGGCTGGGGGTTTGATCAGCTGAGATGGTGGGTGGAAGCAGCTCAACCCGAACTCTGAGGGCTCATGGAGTTGCTTTCCTTGCCTTCCAGCCATGGCCAACACCTTTCCCAGGTCTCTGCTGCCTGGCTGAGCTCTCGACTCTCAACTCAAGGGTGTCCAGCAGAGGGGAGCTCTGCTCTTACAGCAGAACCTCGACCCGCAGGCTCTTCTGGGTGGGTGGAAGGGGCTCCTGGATCTCCTTTTGTGCACAGGATAAAAACGCCCCTGGGGTAGCACAGACAGTTCCTTTACCCTTCCCCCTCCCACAACTTTGCTCATTCCTACACTGTCCTATTCACTCTACCACTTTTCCCTCACTTTTCCCGTGTTTTCCCACACCTAATTCTACCATTGACTCAAAAGTCCTGTACTAAACCCTGTCCCTCAGCACCACCTACAGGGCTTTGGAAAACCTCCAGGGACGGTGACTCAGCCACCTCCCCGCCCAGCCCAGCCTGTGCCAGTGTTTAACGGCCCCTTCAGGGAAGAAGTTTCTTCTAATATCCACTCCAAACCTCCCCTGGGCAACTTGAGGTTGTTTCCTCTTGTTCCTTGGGAGAAGAGAGCGACCTTTCCACACTCCAGCCTTCCTTCAGAGACTTGTAGAAGGTCTCCCCTCAGCCTCCTTTTCTCCAGGCTGAACACCCCCAGGTCCTTCATGTGGTCTTCCTAAGACTTTGGTCTCTGGCCAAAGCCGGGATCCAGCTGCTCAGAGCTCTTCCCAACTCCAGGCACAGCGTGAGGTCCCTGGGGCTGGCTCTAGGGAAGGAGGCAATGGTGGGACATGCACAGCTTCCTGCCTTTCCACCCCACATCCCTCGGCTCTCTCCCAGGGGCCCCAGCACATCCTCACTTGGAAGGACTGAGTAGGTAAATATCCTGCTTTTCCCTGGGGAAAAGAAGGTGACATGATCCTGCTCCCTGCCTGGAGCCATCCCAGAGCTGCAGTCCAGGGATGGCCCTTCCCCAAACTCCACAAACTGCTGGACAACACGAAACAAGGAATTAAAATGGCAATTTACTTTTTTTAAAAGCAAGCTCTGCTATAGAACGTTTTCTTGTAACATGAGTTTTAAAAAGAAAGGAGAAGAAAATATGCTCTGCAGCTGATTGGGTGAGGGTGGGGAAAGCTCCGTCCATCTCACGTTGCACCAGTCCCAGGACAGGACTCCTGGGACCCTCCCTTCTGCTCCCTCTTGCCCCCGTGGAGTTTTTCCTGGGAAAACAGGAAAATCAGCAGCAGGCAGAGCTGCCCCTTCCCAGAATGGGAAGAACCCCCCCCCACCAACTGGATCATGCGCCGAAGTACCAGGAAATCTTACCTGCATCCCTCAAAGCGTGTTAGGACGATTAATCAGAGTGCCTGTGATAGTTTCCCCCATCATTATTCCCACCTGGATGCAAATTCTTCCCTTAGATATGGGATGAGCTGGCGGCCCCCAGAGGGTCCCTCTGTCCCAGCTCAAAGATGCCAACAGGATGGCCAAGAGGCCGGGTGGGGATTCCAGGGGAGCAAGCTGGGGGGGGCAGATGCAGGGGGATGTGGCTGGGGGGGGGGGGAGGGCAGCGAGGTGTGCCCGGGAGAGGGGGTCCACGGGGAGCCCGGGGGGGGTCCTGGTGTCAAGGTAAAGTTGGATTGGGAGAGTAGGGAGGCCAAGGAAGAGGGGTCCAGGGGGGTTCCAGTATCAAGGAAAGGGGGCTCTGGGGGGTGGGAGACACGGGGCGCCCGGGAAGGGGGGTCCAAGAGGGGTGCGGGGAAGGGGGAACGGGGCGGGGGAACTGAGGTGCGGAGCGGGCACCCGGCCGGGCGGCCCGCGGGGGCTTCAAAGGGAGGGACGGGGGGGTCTCTGTGCCTGGGGAGGAGTTCAGAGGGACCCGGCGAGCAAGGACGGAAGGGGGTGCAGGGAGGGGGAACCGCGGTGCCCGGGGAAGGGGGTGCAGGGGGTTCCCGGTGCCCAGGGGGGGTCCCCGCCCGTTCTCACCGCAGGATCCTCTGCAGTGGGCGTGCTGCTTGCTGGCCAGTATCGCCACCACCACCCCCACCAGCCCCACGATCGCCACCACCC
The DNA here is from genome assembly GCF_020740795.1 of Apus apus. NCBI lineage: Eukaryota > Metazoa > Chordata > Aves > Apodiformes > Apodidae > Apus > Apus apus. The sequence goes on along the minus strand of NW_026248848.1, from coordinate 625,091 downwards.
CGAGCACCAGCCCGGTCGCCATCGCTGCGCCGCTCCGGCTGGCCCCGCCCCCCGCCCCCGCTCGCCAATGGCAGCCCGGGGCGTGTCTGACGTCACCGGGAGCCGGGCAGATCCCGGGTCAGCGGGTTAGAGCAGGGCGGCCTCCCGGGGGAACCGGGAAAGGTTCGTCGTGACCGGGAGAGCGGGGCAAGCGCAGCCCCAGCCCGTTTGTGTGTGACTCCAAGCTGGGAGGGAGTGTGGATCTGCCTGAAGGGTCTGCAGAGGGGCCTGGCCAGGCTGGATCCATGGCCAGGCTGGATCCATGGAGGGAGGGTACAGGTGCCCTGAGGGCTCCTGGGGGGTCTCCCAGAGGCTGGGGGGCTTGCCCAAGAATGCAACTCCATGCTCCTGGGGGTCACACCCCATATGGTGTCCCATGTGAGTCTCCCTGGGGGTCCAACGTGAGTCCCCTCTGGAGTGGTTGAGGGGGGTCCCCAAAAAGCCCCTCACCCCACAAGGTGCTGCCAAAGCTCCTACAGACCCCAAATCAGGGGTGGAGATTGGAGTCTCAAGTCCCCCCCAGCCCATCAGAACAATGGGGGATAGCCCCCCCACTTCAGCACCTTTGGTGCAGTTCATGGCTGCACCCCTGCGTGGGACAAGGGGGATATTTTGGGGAGGGGTTTCCAACCTCCCAGCACCCAGAGGTTTCTCCATAATTTTGCACCCTTAGAGCTGCAAGAGATCAATCTGTCACCCCTTTGTAACATTTTTATTTGTAAACTAAAATGCTGTCAAGCCTCAAGTGACTCGTCTGTGTGTGTCTCCCTTTTTGTAGCCATTGCAGTTGGACATTGAAGAGCAGAGACCAACTTTTTGATCCAATTATCCCCGGAACAGCATCCTAAAGGAAAAAGGCATTTTTCACCTCGAAATACCCAATCCCACCTTGTTGCCCCATTTTCCTTGCAGATCCCCTCACTAACTCACCCTAAAACACTCCATGTGGGTATGTTCATAAATATGTAAAGGGTGAGTGTCAGGAGGACGGAGCCAGGCTCTTCTCAGTGATGTCCAGTGATAGGACAAGGGGCAATGGGTGCAAACTGGAGCATGGGAGGCTCCATGTAAACATCAAAAAAAACTTATTTCCTGTGAGGGTGACAGAGCCCTGGGACAGGCTGCCCAGAGAGGTTGTGGAGTCTCCTTCTCTGGAGACATTCAAAAACTTCCTGGATGCATTTGTGTGATGTGCTCTTGGTGACCCCGCTCTGGCAGGGGGGTTGGACTGGATGATCTTCAGAAGTCCCTTCCAACCCCTAAGATTGTGTGATTTCCCTCCCTAAAAAAATACATCGCGTCCCATCCAGGCACATCCCCTTTGTCCCTTGACGAGGGTGTCACCATGATAATGACTTCTTTTTGGCCTCATTTTGGAAAAAAAATCCCCCTAAAGATAAAAAAAATATTAAGTGCTGGATGGGACATGAAGGGGTTCCTGAGCTGACACCATTTTATGGTCCATGAGAAGCTGGAGAAAACATCATTGGTGGGACAGAGTTTGGAAAATGGGGTGACCTTGACCGTGCCCCTTCGTTCTTGGTGATCCCTGAGGTGGGACCGGCCATGACGGGTGAGATCTGCTCTCTGGTAAAACCTCTTCTCACCCTGGGAGCAGCTGAAGGGTCGTTCACCCGTGTGGAGCTGTTGATGTTTCAGCAAGGCAGAGCGTTGCCTGAAGCTCTTCTGGCACTGGGGACACATGTAGGGTTTCTCTCCTGTGTGGATGCAAAGATGGTTGATGAGGGCAGAGCTCCTGGCAAAGCTCTTGCTGCAGTCACGGCACTTGTAGGGATGTTGGTCTGTGTGGACCCGGAGGTGATGGATGAGGCTCGTGCTGTCCACGAAGCTCCTCCCACCCTGGTGACATGGAAAGGGCTTTTCCTTGGTGTGGATGAGTTGGTGACGCCTCAACCCAGCACTAGTATTGAAGCTCTTCCCACATTCATGGCAACCCCTGCTCCCTTTTCTGGGCAGAACCGGAGATTAAAGCAAATCTCTCCACCCTGCGTGTGGGTTGGCTTCTTGCCCACCGGGTGACGGACCCGCTGTCGGGACAACAGCCCCGTGTTGGACACGCTCTGCTGAGCAGCTGCACGGCAGGAGCCCCCGGGACCTCTCCGAGGATTTCCAGGGCTCGGCGGGAGCAGCGGAACCGGCGGGCGGAGCAGAGCAGCTCTTGGGCAGCGGAGGGAGCGGAGTCAATGGCCCCTCTGCCGGGTTAGAGCCCTTCCCCCTCTTCCCATCCCTCCCTGCCCTTGTCCCAGGCCCCTCCCCAGCTTTCCTGGAGCCCCTTCAGGCACTGGAAGGTGCTCTAAGGTCTCCCTGGAGCCTTCTCCTCTCCAGGCTCAACACCCCAGCTCTCCCAGCCTGGCTCCAGAGCTGCTCCAGCCCTCCCATCATCTCCAGGGCCTCCTCTGGACTCTCTCCAACAGCTCCATGTCCTTCCTGTTTTGGGGGCTCCAGAGCTGGACCTGGCTCTGCAGGGGGGTCTCACCATAGGAAAGTTTTCTTCCTATTTGCCACCTTATGAAGCTTCACCTTCAAGTGACACCCCCCATCACACCCACCCACCCCTGCTATGATTTGGGGGTTCCTTAACCCAGTCCCCAAGCCCCAGCAATGAGCTGGGGTCCCCTGGGATAAATTGGGAGTCCCCCATCATGGCCCCTGACCCTCAGGAGTGTTTAGGGGTCCCCCATTGCAGCCTCCCATCGCCAGGATGATTTGGGGTCCCCTTGGATGAATTGAAAGGTCCCCAATCACAGCCCCCCACCCCCGGGATGCGATGGGGTCACACCCACCCCCTCACACGCACTGCTCCCGAACTTGGGGTGCTTGCACCAAGTGTGGGGCTATTGGGATAACCCCCCATCATCCCCACCCCCGGTACCTGCAGCGGGGGCACAGCCCAGCCCGGGGGGCGATGCTCTCTCGGGCACCAACTGGGGGGTCCCGGCTGCGGAGCGAAACCTGCCGGGAGCTGCAGCGCGATGGTGGGAAGGGCAGGAAATGAAGCGGCGGGGCCGAGGGGGGCGTGGGGGTGTCCGGGGGTAGGGGTTGGAGGTTTGGGGGCCGGAGGGTGTGTGGGAAACTGTTCTTTTCTTCCCCACATAAGTCTAAACCCCGGTACCGGCTTGCGACAGGGTGTAATAGGCGTGTGTGTGTGTGTGTGTGTGTGTGTGCACACGTGTGTCCGTGTGTTACGAGTGTGCCCACCGACACAAACCCGTTGTGACACCAGGAGGGCTCGTGTCACGAGGGGAGGGGGGACATCAGGCCGTGTCACGGATGGGGAGGGGACACATCCCACCTCGCCGGCGCCCACCCAGCCTCAGCACAAAGCCCGCGCCAGCCTGGAGAGAAGGGGCTGGGCAGTCGCTGCTTCCAGGTGGAAAGGCAGCAGGACAATGACCAACCCGGCACTTCCCCACGGAAGGTTCTTCTTGCTCCTTCCTTTGCATCTCAGCCCCGGGCTGGTCCTTGCCCTGGGTTTGCTGGGACAGACAAAACCATTTTTTTCTCTTCAGAGGAGCTGTGTGTCTGGGAGGCTGCAGAGTCCAACTCTGCGGGAACGTGGGGGCTCAGAGGGGTTGGGTTGGGTTGGGTTGTCCCCAGCTCTGGAGTGTGGGTGTCACGGGGACCTTCTGTGTCCTTCTTCTGCTGGGGACCCCAGAACTGGACCCAGCCCTGCAGGGGGGTCTCACCAGACTGGAGCAGGGGGGACAATCCCCTCCCTGGCCCTGCTGATCACGCTGCTGAGGGTGCAGGTCAGGACCTGGTTGGCTTTGATGAGTTGTCCCATTACAAAAAAAGGTCAAACAATCTGGCAGAGCCTAAACCCCCTTGAGTTCCAGTCAGTCCTCAAGACATCAGAGGGGCTTGTTGGGCCCAGCAGTTTTCCCCAGCTGGTTCATTCTTTTGATCCAGAAGTTGGACTATTGTACAGAGATCCTCCCTAGAGGTGCCCTGCAGGAGCTGCCAGGGATGGGGACATGATGGCAGAAGGTTTGGGGACCACCACACAGTTTGGGGGACACGGGTGTGTCCTGTAGAGGAACCCAACCACCCCTTTGTGAGGGACATGGGGACAAGGAGGGGCCAAGGGGACACACACCTGGAGGGGACACAGAGGAAGAGACCCCTCTACATGGCAATGGTGGCCCTGGGGACACCAAGACCCTCCTGGGCCTCTGTGGTGGCCTTGCGGACATTTTACTTCCCCATGGGGACACTGAAGCAGGACATGGAAGGGACACAGAGGTGGTGACATGTGGGGACACTGAGGGGACACCAGAGAGGTGACATGTAGGCAGATGGAGAGGGCATGGGAGGGGACGCAAGGACACAGGAGGGGACAAGGACATGAGAAGGGACAAGGGAGGGGACAGGGGGCAAAGGAGGGATGGGGGACACATGTTGGGGACAAAGTGACACAGAAACTGGATTGAAGCAGGGATGACTTGATGCCACTGGTCCTGATGAAGCCACTTATACCCAACAAAGCCATTTGTCCCCAACAAAGCCACTGTCCCCTACTGCTGTCCCCGCGACAGCAGCCCCGGGATGGCAGCGGTGGCGATGTGACACTGTTGAGCCACTCTGGCGGCTGCGGTGGCATCGGGGACACCAGGGATGGCCAACAGCCCCCGGGCCACCCGCAGTGTCCCCAGGAGGTGGCCCTTGGCCAGGCGGCCACTGGCTTCCCACAGCACCTCGGCTGCTGCCACCGCTGCCATCAGGTCCGTGGGGACACCAGGACCCTCCTGGGTGATCTCAGGGCCACCAATTGTCCCCTCAGGACCTCCACGTCCAGCCATGGTGGCCTCGATGTCCTCGAGGCGGCGCCGCAGGTGACAGTAGCAGTAGGTGGCCGCGTGGCAAGTGGCCACCAAGCGGCCCAGGGGCTCCAGGGCCAGCCCTGCCCGCCGGCCCCGCGCACCGGCCACCTGCGCCTCCACCATGGCCACCACCGCCTTCTCAGTGGCCTTGGTGGCCTCCTGCAGCTTGGTGCTGGCATTGGCCACCTGTGTCCTGTGGGCTGCCACCACCTCGGCCATGGTGGCCAACTCGGAGGTGATGGGCAGTCCCCGGGTGGCCATCAGCAGCTCCTGGCGTGCCTCCTTCTCCTGGGCCACCGCCACAGCCAGGTGGTCCCCGGTGGCCCTGGCGGTGGCCCCGGCGGTGGCCGCGTCCCTGCAGGCGTCCCTCAGGTGCTCGGCGTCCCCTGCCACCCTGACCCAAGTGTCCTCCACCACGGCCACCACCTTCAGCCACTCACGGGTGACGGTTGCCGCGGTGGCCCAGGCGTCCTTCGTGGCGGCCCTGGGGACAGCGGAACCCTCCAGCTCAGGGGTGGCTGCAGAGGTGGCCCCTGCGGTGGCCAGGACACGCCGCAGGCGGGTGGCCTCTCCGTGGGGGTGGTCCATGGCCCGACGGATGTTGGTCACCAGGGCCACCAGCCCGGCCCGCAGCGAGCCCAGTGGCCCAGCCAGGGGGACATCCCCTGGGGTGGCTCCCAGCTCCCCCAGGGTGGCCACCACAGTCACCAGTGGCTTCAGCAGCTCTGGGGACACCTGGAGACAGGGACATGACAGGTAGCAGGGTCCCGCATGGCTCTTGTCCCCCCTGGTGTCCCCTGTCCCTGTGCCATCCTTGGGTTCTTCCATGTCCTTTTCCCCTCCCAGGTGTCCCCCATGTCACTTGTCCCCTCTCCTCTCCCCATGACACCCTTGATTTTCCTGTGTCCCTTGTCCCTTCCCTGGACTTCTCTCTGGCCTTTGTCCCCTCCAGGGTCCCCTGATGTTCCCTGTTTCCCCTTCAGAGCCTCTGATGCCACCCTCAGGTTCCCCCCTGTCCCTTGTCCCCTCTGGAGTCCCCCAGTCTCACCTCTGTTGTCCCCATGCCACCCTCAGGCTCCCCCTTGTCCCCTCCTCATGGTTCCTCATGTCCCTTGTCCCCTCTCTGGACTTCTCTATGGCCTTTGTCCCCTCTGGCATCCCCCAATGTCCCCTTTGGGGTCCCTGGTGTCATTCTGGGCTCCCCCAATGTCTTCTGTCCCCTCCATTGTCCCCACTGTCCCCCTGGGGCCCACCCCACCCCCCTGGGGTCCCCCCCATTCCCCGTGTCCCCCCTGTCACTGCCATCCTGTCCCCCTCCTGTCCCCTCTGCCACCTCCCTCCTGTCCCTGTCAGACCCCTGACAGGGGGGGCTGTCCCTTGTCCCCATGTCCCTTCTGCCACTTTTGTCCCCTCTGCCACTGCCCTGTCCCCCTTTGTCCCCCTGTCCCCATCACCTTGTCCCCGGTCCCCCCCACACCCACCCAATCCATCTCCCCTCTGCCACTCCTCCGGCCCCCGTCCCCATCCCCTTCCTGGTCCCCCCTACCCCCCCAGCCACCCAATCCCTGCCCCCTCTGTCACCCCCTGTCACCCCCTTTCCCCCGTGTCCAACCCCCCCCACACACACCTCCGCCCCTCCCCCTCCCCCGTCCCGTCCCGGGCCCCAGTTTTGTCCCACCTCGGGGGGGACGGTGGCCCCGGTGGCCTCAGGGGTCTCCATGGGGGGCGGTGGCAGCGGGGGGGGCCGGGGAGGGGACGCGGCGGGGCCGGCGGGGCCGGGAGGCGGCAGCAGCCGGATGCGATCGCGGATCTGGGCTGGGAGGGGACAAAAGGGGACGTCCCTGGCGCCCCGCCATGGCCAACCCCCCCGGCCCCAGCGGGACCCCAGCACCCCCAGGGTCCCCACAGTGTCCCCAGCAGGACCCCGCGGCCTCCCGCGTCCCTCGGTGTCCCCAGCTGGATCCCCACGGCCCCAAATGTCCCCCGATGTCTCCAGCAGGGTCCCAGCATGGCCACCCATGGTCCTTGCTGTCCCCCCATGTCCCCGGTGGGACCCCACCACCCCCAGTGTCCCCAACAGGACCGACCCCATGACCCCCAGTGTCCCTACAGTGTCCCAAACAGGACCCCATGACCCCCAGGGGATCCCAAGACCCTTGGTGTCCCCCACTGACCCCAAGGCAGCCCCATGGCCACCAATGTCCCCTCTCAATGTCCCCAACAGGACCCAGCACGGCCACCCACGGTTCTTGGTGTTCCCTGATGCCCCCCAAGATGTCCCAATGTCCCTCGATGTCCCCACAGCCCCTAATGTCCCTCAAAGCAGCCCCATGTCCCCCCTTGATGTCCCCACGTGGCCACCTGCAACCTTCAACATCCCCTCCCATGTCCCCTGATGTCCCCAACATGTCCCCAGTGCGGGCTCTGGCACATCCCCAGTGTGTCCTCACCATGTCGCCCATGGCTTGGGGACATCCAGCCTTGGGAACACTGGGGACAGTCCTGAGCCCTTTGACAGGGATGGCTTGGGGACACCCCCTCCTGGTGTCCTCTGAGCGGGGTGGGGATGTCCCTTTTCCCTGGTGTCCCCATGTCCCTGCTGTGTCCCCAGCCCCCAGTGACAGGTTGGTGGCTCGGCATGTCCCTGAGGTTTATTGGGGTGACAGGGGACAGTGTCACCAACCTGTCCCTAGTGTCCTTGGCCATTGAAGGGGACACCCTCCATGTCCCCAGGTGGGACGGGGACATCGTGGTATCCCGAGAAGGAGGGACAGCCAGGTGTCCTCAGGTGGGACAGGAGACATCCCAGTGTCCCCAGCATGGGGAAGGGACATCCTGGTGTCCCCAGGATGAGGAGGACCCTCCTGGTGGTGTCCCCAGGTGGGACAGGAGACATCAGGGTGACCCCAGGATGGGGGGGAGGGACACTGAGGTGTCCTCAGAACAAACAGGACCCTCCCAGTGTCCCCATCTGTCCCTACTTGTCCCCCGGCAGAGCCTCCAGCGCCCTGGTCAACTTCTCTGTCATCTCCTTGTCCCCCATCACTGTCCCCAAGGCCACCACGGCGTCCCCCAAGGCCCGGGTGCTGGTGGGGAAGCCCCGGCCCGCCTCCTGGTCCTGGATGACAGCGTCCACCAAGGCCCTGAGGTGACTCGTCACCTCCTCCAGCACCCCCAGGGTGACATGGACGTTGGTGATGTCCTGGGCGGCCTGGGCGGTGGCGGCAGCGGCGGCGGCGGCGGCGGCGGCGGCGTCCTGGGCCAGGTGCTGGTAGCGCTGGGCCTGGCAGTGCTGGAGGCTGGTGGCCTCGCTCAGGTGGTGCTTGGACGTCTCCGCGCCCCACAGGGCCACCTGGGCCACCAGGGCCACGGCGGCCAGGCAGGGGATGAGGTGACTCTCCTGTGTCATACTCAGCGCCTCCCGCACCACGTCCAGGGCCACTGCGGGGACACCGAGGGGACAGGGACCTCACCTGCTGGCCTTGTCCCCTCCCGGTGCCCCCAGCCCATCCCAGTGTCCCCATCCTCTCCTAGGGTCCCTTCCCAGTGTCCCCAGTCATGTCCCAGTGTTCCCTGTCCCCTCCTAGTGTCCCCATCCTCTTCTGGGGTCCTTTCCCAGTGTCCCCAGTCATGTCCCACTGTCTCCACCCCCACCAGTGTCCCCATCCCCTCCTAGGGTCCCTTCCCAGTGTCCCCAACCCATCCCAGTGTCCCCAGTCATGTCCCAGTGTTCCCTGTCCCCTGCCAGTCTCCCCATCCCCTCCTGGTGTCCCTTCCCAGTGTCCCCAGTTCCCTCCCAGTCTCCCCATCCCCTCCTGGCGTGCCCTCTCCCAGTGTCCCCAGTTCCCTCCCAGTGACCCCCAGTCCACAGTGGTTGGGGCAGGGGAAGCTCTCTACTGGTCTACACTGGTCTGTGGGACAATCCACTGGTTCTTACTAGTCCCTACTGATATATACTAGTCTGAACTGGTCTGTAGAGCTCCTTACTGGCCCATACAGCTCTAGACTGGTCCATACTAGTCAGAGCAGGGGAAAGTCTCCACTGGTCTGTAGGTTTTCCTAATGGTCCATACTGGTCTGTAGGATTCTCTACTGTTCTGTACTGGTCTTTAGTGGTCTCTATTGGCATTATTGATCCAAAAGGATGCACAGGGCTCTATACTGGTCTTAACTGGTCTCAACTGGTCCATACTGGTCAGGGCAGGAGAAAATCTCTACTCACTGTTACAGGTCCTTACTAGTCCATACTGTTTCCTACTGGTCTGTAGGGTTCTCTACTGACATTACTGATCCAAGCAGTTCCATAGGGCTCCCTGCTGGTCTGAACTGGCCCCTTGTGGTCTAAACTGGTCCATACTGGTCAGGGCAAGAGAATCTTCACTGGCCTGTATGGCTCCTTAAGTGCTCCATGCTGGTACCTACTGGGTTGTAGAGTTCTTAACTGACCTTAAGTGGATCCAGGTGGATCTGTACGGCTCCCTAGTGGTCTGAATTTGGTCCCTCCTGGTCTAAATTGGTCCCTACTGGTCAGGGCAAGAGAATATCTCCACTGGCCTGCAGGGCTTCTTACTGCTCCATACTGGTCCCTGCTGGTCTGTAGAGTTCTTAACGGGCATTAAGTGGATCCACGTGGATCCATAGGGCTCCCTACTGGTCTGAACTGGCCCATACTGGTTGGTACTCACGCAGGGGGGCACAGACAACCATCAGGACCACGGCGCTGGTCCGGAGCAGCCAGAGGGCCCGGCGGCGCCGCCGGTTCCGCTTCAGCTCCCGGTCCAGTTCCTCCGCGGTGGCCTTGGCCATCGCCTCCAGCAGCCGGTACAGCCCCTCGACGTTGAGCCCGGGCGTTGGGGCCACCGGGGCCGCCGCCGCTACCGACGACACCAGCTCAGCCTCCAGCCGCCTCACCGCCGCCTCCGCCTCCGCCAGGGCCGCCTCGGCCTCCGCCAGCGCCGCTGCCACCGTCCCCGGGGCCCCCAGCGCCTCCGCCAGCCCCGCCAGCGCCCGCAGCGCCCGCGCCAAGGCCGCGGCCGAGGCCACCATCGGGGACAGGGGCAGGGAGGACATCCTGTGGGGGAGCAAGTGTCGGGAGGGACCTGGGCGTGCGGGGGGAACCAGGCATTCGGGAAGGGACCCAGGCATCCGGGGGGAACCCAGGCATCCGGGGGGAACCCAGGCATTCAGGAAGGGACCCAGGCATCCGGGGGGAACCCAGGCATTCGGGAAGGGACCCAGGCATCCGGGGGGAACCCAGGCATCCAGGGGGAACCCAGGCATTCGGGAAGGGACCCAGGCATCCGGGGGGAACCCAGGCATTCGGGAAGGGACCCAGGCATCCGGGGGAGAACCCAGGCATTCGGGGGAGGACCCAGGCATCCGGGGGGAGGACCCAGGCATTCGGGAAGGGACCCAGGCATCCGGGGGGAACCCAGGCATTCGGGAAGGGACCCAGGCATCCGGGGGAGAACCCAGGCATCTGCAGAGGGACCCGGCATCCAGGCATGGAGCCCACCCGAACCCCATAGTGGAGATAAGAGGAACTCGGGCTTGGTGAGTCACGGGTCCAGGAAGGGGACCCAGGCATCAAGGGAGGGGCCCAGGCATCCAGGGAGGGACCCAGGCATCCAGGGGTGAACCCAGGCATCCAGGAAGGGGACCCAGGAGTCTGGGATAAGGGACCCAGGAGTCTGGGTGGGGACTCAGGGATCTGGGAAGGGGGACCAGGCATCCAGGAAGAGGGGCCCTCCCCAGCCCCGTAATGGAGATAAGAGGAACCCTGGAGTCCAGGGGGGAACCCAGGCATCTGGGGATCAGAGCCAGGTGCTCAGAGATGGGAACCCAGGAGGCCAGGTGGGGATCAAGGTCTCCTGGGCAGGGGGAACCAAGCATCCAGGAAGAGGACCCAGGCATCAAGGGATGGGACCTTCTCCATGGGCCCAGCTGTCCCAGGGGGGACACTCACCCCTGGAAGAGGGACCCAGGCATCCGGGAGGGCCCCACGTTGGTTCCACAAGGGACCCAGGGTTCTGGGTGTGGTTGTCGCCATTGCTGCTCTGAGGGACCCAGGCGTCCGGGACAGGATACCACTCACTTCCCTTCCCACAGCCTCAGAGGAACCCAGGCATCCGGGTGCTGCACCCCCCTCGCCCCCAGCTCCCCAGCCCCCTCCCCTGGGGTCCCTCACGAGGGGCCCAGGCGTCCAGGAAGGACCCTCACCCCAGCACCTACCTCCCTGTGCCTCCTGGGGACAGTGTCGGTTACGGCATCGACGTCACTGCCACTCCATGC